>NC_135725.1:43358173-43658173 GCF_964656455.1 Halichoerus grypus | reverse complement strand
AAAACAATCACTGAAAACTTCTACAATGGTCCTAAGGGCAAATGAAGAAATATCTTTTCAACAAAATCTATAAAAATCCAATAAGAAAGGCAACCATTTATGGAAATTAAAAGGGAAAAAACTGGGAAACTTCCAAGTATGAGGAAATTAAACACACTCCTAAATAAAGAATGGGTCATAGAGGAAATCAACCAGAAAATACTTTTGAGATGAGTGAAAATGAAAACACAAAATATCAAAACATATGAGATGTAGCTAAAGCAGTGCTTAGAGGAAAATTTATGGCTCTAAATACCTACATTAAGGAAGAAAAAAGGTCTGGAGTCAATAACCTAATGTTCCACCATTAGTGAAAAAATAAAAGCTAACTAAATCTAAAGCAAGCAAAAAGGAGGAATAATAGAGAATAGGGAAAATACTAATGAAACAGAGAATAGAAAAGCAATAGAGAAAATTAATGAAACGAAGAGCTGTTTTTTTTTTAAAGACTGATCAATAAAACTGACAAGGCTTGACCTAGATTGGCCACAATAAAGAGAAAAGTCACAAATTATCATGATCAGAAATTAAAAGAAAGAGGATATTACTACCAACCTAATAAAAATGAAAAGGATTATAAAGGAATGCTATAAAAAAGTATATGCCAGCAAATTAGATAACCTAGAAAAAATTCCTAAAAAGACACAAATTACCAAAACTGATGCAAGAAAAAAGTAGAAAACCTGAACTAACCTATTCGATTAGCAATAAAAAAATTAACCACAAAGCCCAGGACTGGAGGGCTTATGGCTGAATTCTATCAAACATTTAAAGAACAACTAATACCAGTTCTTCAATAACTCTTCTGAAAAAATAAAAGGAAACACTTCCCAACCCATTTTATAAGGCCCATATTACCCTGATACAAAAAACAAAGACATCATAAGAAAAAAAAAAAAACCCAGCAACTACAGACTAATACCTCTTATGAATACACAAAACTCCTCAACAAAATACTAAAAACCAAATCCAACAACATATCAAAAAAACTATACATCATAACCACCAAATGGAATTTATCCCAGGAATATAAAGTTAGTTTAACTTCTGAAAATCAATTAATGTCCTACATTGTATCAAAAGACTGTAAAACAAAAAATCACACAATCATCTCAATATACACAGAAAGTACATCTGACAAAATCAAATAACCTTTCATAATAAAAACAAACTATGAATAGATGGGAACTTCCTAAACCTGCTAAAGGACATCTATGAAAACCCCACAGATAACATTATACCTAATGGTGAAGGACTGGATGCTTTCTCCCTGTGATCAAGAATAAGACAAGGATTAAAAAAAAAAAAAAGACAAGGATGTTGGCTCTGGTCTCTTCTGTTCAACAATGTAATGGAGTTCTAGCCAGGGCAAGTAGGCAAGAGAAAGAAATAAAACACATCAAGGTTGAAAGGAAGAAGCAAAACTATCTCCATTCATAGATAATGTGATCTTATAGAAAATCCTAAAGAATCCACTAAAAAAAGAATTAGAATAAATGAGTTCAGTACGCTTGCAGGTTATGAGATCAATATGCAGAAATCAATTGTAATCTACACAGTTACACTAACCAATCTGAAAATAAAGTTAAGAAAACAATTCCATCTAAAATAGAATCATTAATAATAAAATATTTAGAAATAAATTTATCCAAAACAGTACAAAATACAAACTCTGAAAACATTGTTGAAAGAAATTTTAAAAGACTAAATAACTGGAAAAACATCCCATGTTCATGATATAGAAAACTTAACATTGTTAAGACGGCAATATTCCCCAAACTGATCTACAGATTCAACACAATCCCCATCAGAATTCCAGATCACTTCTTTGTAGAAATTGATAAACTGACACTAAAATTCATTTGGAATTACACGGACCCAGAATAACCAAAACACTCTTAAAAACAAAGAACAAAGTAGCAGGACTCACTCCTAACTGATTTCAAACTTACTACAAAACCACAGTCCTCAGGACAGTTTTAACACTGGAACAAGAATGGACATATAGATCAATGGAATAGCACTGAGAATTCAGAAATAAACTCATGCATCTCTGGTCAACCTATTTTTAACAAATGCAAAGACCATCCAATGGGGGGAAAACAGTCTTTTCAACAGGTGCTGGGACAACTGGCTATCCATATGCAAAAGAATGAAGTTGGGTCCTTAATTCACACCATTTACAAAACTTAATTCAAAATGGATCAAAGTCATAAATGCACTATTATCACTGTGAGGAAGGGAAAGGAACAGCTGGAGAAATAAAAGACATATAAAATCACAACTTTTGACTCCTAATGAGATAATAAATTCAGATAATCAATGTATACTAAAATTAAATGAAACGTTGATGGAGAAGTGAACACTAGCAAGGCACCAATACAATATTACATTTACTTTCTAGATTACCTGTTGGCCCTAAGGTAAAAATACAGCTTTATAATGAAGGGATCAGACTGTCATTACCTTAATGCACTGACTAAAATTATCATTACTGAAAGTAGCACAATCAGACAATATGTGCTTTCATTTGAGATATGCTATGGAACAATCTATGAAATATTTGTGCCAAAAAAGTTGAATCTGAATATAATCAAGCTTTAGTTTATAATAATTAAAGAGTAAAAGTTAAAGTGACAAAACAAGGAAGCAATCAAGTGAATCCAGAATACAAGACCTTCTAAAGGACAACTAATAACCATGTTGGTTTAACAAGATGATGCCATTAAATAGAAGAATACAGAATGTTCTAGACTAAAGAGACATAATCCATTGATCAAAGTTACCACAAAAAGATCTCGATAAGACACTATGTGCTTTCTGATATGATGTGATAAGAATTATGTAATTATACCTAAGAAGATTTTTGCCAAAACAGGAGATCTGAATAAGCCTTTAGGTCTAATGACAAGTTTATGGTAACTATAGGATACAGAATATTATAATCAGGAAAATCCAAAATGTGAGAAACTGTACAGGATAAATGAACCAATTTATTTTATTTTATTTTTTAAGTTTCAAAGAGAGGGGCGCCTGGGTGGCTCAGTTACTTAAGCATCTGACTCTTGATTTCAGCTTAGGGCATGATCTCAGGATCGTGGGGTCAAGTCCCCCATTGGGCTCTGCACTCCTTGCTCAGTGGGGAGCCTGCTTAAGATTCACTGTCTCCCTTTGCCCCTCCCCCCACTCAAATAAATAAATCTTTTAAAAAATAAATAAATAAAGTTGCAAAGAGAAAAAAGAGAAGGATAAGGAACCTATATATTCAGTGGGTAGACTTTGTTTGGGTCCTCAAAGGAACAAACCAAATTTTTTTTTTTTGAGGGAGAGAGAAACAGCATGAGCAGAGGTGGGGGGCCAGAGAAAGAGAGAGAGAGAGAGAGAGAGAATCTCAAGCAGACTCCACACTCAGCACCCCAGAACAAACCAACTTTTTAAAGAAGTATGAGACTAGGGGCGCCTGGGTGGCTCAGTCAGTTAAGTGTCTGACTCTTGATTTCGGCCCCTTGAGATTCTCTCTCTCTCCCTCTATCTCTGCCCCTCCACCCCTGCTCGTGCTCTCTCTCGCATGCTCTCCCTCAAAAAAAAAAAAAAAAAAAAAAAGAAGTATGAGGCTATTGGAGAAATCTGAAAATTGACTGGATATTTGACTGTACTCAGGAATAATTATAGGACTCCTAACTATACCCCATGGTTTTATTAAAAAGAGCCCATTATCTTTTAGAGATAGAGTCAATCCTCATTCAAGGACTCAGAATTTGTGAATTTGCTTATTCACTAAAATTCATTTATAAGCCTACAATTAATACCCACGGCATTTTTCAGTCATTTGCATCCCAACGTGGCAAAAAATTTGAGTCACCCAAACCACATGTTGCCAGCCAAGGTTAAACAAAGGGATGTTCTGTTTCAGTTTTCATACCATAGATAAGTTCTTCTCATGGTCTATTTAGTACCACATTTTTCACAATTTTGCACTTTTTGTTGATGATTTCACTGTTAATGATCACCAAGCACAGTGCTGAAGTGCTATCTAGTGTTCCTAAGTGCAAGAAAACTGTGATGTGCCTTTTGAAGTAAAGGGTATATTAGACAACTTTTGTTCAGGCGTGAGTTATAGGGTATCATGAGTTCAACTGTAATGAATCAAAAATACATATTAAATAAGATGTCTTTAAAGAGAAGCATACATAAAACAATGTTATATGTTGACCAGCTGACAAAAAGTTGTGCCAAAGACTCATAGGAACCTAAACCTTTACTTCCCCACAAACAGTGGTCGTGTTGGATAATTCAATGTTTGCAAAGACTTCATAGAACATAACTGCTGTGAATAACAAGAACTGACTATAAACACTTATGTAATTGTGGATGATGTCTGGGATTTGCTTCAAAATAATCCATTACTGGTAGAGGGAGCAGAGAAGGAAGTAGAAGTTTACTGATAAAATAAAGTTGGTCATGTGTTGATAATTGTTTAAGGTGGGTGATGAGTAAACATGGGAGTTCATTAATATATTATCTCTGCCTTTGTGTCTAACTGAAATATTCCATAATAAAAAGTAAAACAGGGGCGCCTGGGTGGCTCAGTCGTTAAGCAGCTGCCTTTGGCTCAGGTCATGATCCCAGGGTCCTGGGATCGAGCCCCGCATCGGGCTCCCTGCTCAGCTTCTCCCTTTCCCACTCCCCCTGCTTGTGTTCCCTCTCTCACTGTGTCTCTCTCTATCAAATAAATAAAATCTTTTAAAGATAAATAAATAAAACGTAAAACACATGCACACAAATATATGTACCAGCATACCTCGTTTTACTGTGCTTTGCTATATCATGCTTTGCAGATACCAAGTTTTTCACAAACAGAAGGTTTGTCACAATCCTGTGTCAAGTAAGTCTACTGGTACCATTTTTCCAACAGCATCTGCTCACTTCATGTCTTGTAATTGTTTTAGGGCACCACAGACCACATGCATATACGACGGCAAACTTAACTGATAAACAGGTGTGCTCTGACTGCCCCCCTGACTGGCCATCCCCCATCTCTTTCCCTCTCCTCAGGCCTCCCTATTCCCTGAAACACAACAATATTGAAATTAGGCCAATTAATAACCCTACAGAGGCCGCTGGTGTCCAAGTGAAAGGAAGAGTTGCGCATCTCTCTTGAAATCAAAAGCCAGAAATAATTAAGCTTAGTTAAAAAGGCATGTCAAAAGCCAAGACAGGCCAAAAGCTAGGCCTCCTGCACCAAAGTTAGCCAAGTTGTGAATGCAAAGGGGAAGTTCTTGAGGGAATTAAAGTTTCTACTCCAGTGAACACATAAATGATAAGAAAGCTAAACAGCCTTACTGCTGATATGGAGAAAGTTTTAGTGGTCTGGACAGAAGATCAAACCAGCTACAACATTCCCTTAAGCCAAAGCCTAATCCAGAGCAAGGCCCTAACTCTCTTCAATTCTGTGAAGCTGAGAGAAGTGAAGAAGCTACCAAAGAAAAATCTGAAGCTGGCAGAGGTTGGTTCATGAAGTTGAAAGAAAGAAATCATCGCCATGACCTAAAAGTGCAAGGTGAAACAGCAGGTGCTAATGGACAAGCTACACCAAGTTATCCAGAAGATCTAGCTAAGAGAATGAATAAAGGTGGCTACACTAAAGGACAGATCTTCAATATAGATGAAACAGCCTTCTATTGGAAGAAGATGCAATCTAGGAGTTCCATAGCTAGAGAGAAGTCAATGCCTGGCTTCAAAACTTCAAAGGACAGGCTGACTCTATTGTTAGGGGTTAATGCATCTGGTGACTTTAAGTTGAAGCCAATGCTCATTTACCATTTTTGAAAACCGTAGGGCCATTAAGAATTACACTAAATCTACTTTGCCTATGCTCAACAAATGGAACAACAAAGTATGGATGACAGTACATCTCTTTACAACATGGTTTACTGAATATTTTAAGCCCACTATTGAGAACTACTGCTCAGAAAAAGAAATTCTAAAAAAAGATTCCTTTCAAAATGTTACTGCTCACTGACGATCTACCTGGTCACCCAAGAGCTTGGATGGATAATGTTTTAATGCCTGCCAACACAACACCCATTTTGAAGCCCATGGATCAAGGAGTCATTTCAACTCTCAAGTCTTACAATTTAAGAAATAGACTTTGTAAGGCTATAGCTGCCATAGATCATGATTTTTCTGATGGATCTGGGCAAAGTCAATTGAAAAGCTTCTGGAAAGGATTCACCATTCTAGATGCCATTAAGAACAGTCATGATTCATGGAAAGAGGTCAGAATATCAACATTACCAAGAGTTTGGAGGAAGTTGATTCCAACCCTCATGGATGACTTTGAGGGATTCAAGACTTTGGTGGAAGAAGTAATTGCAGGTGTGGGGGAAACAGCAAGAGAACTAGAATTAGAAGCCGAGTCTGAAGATGTGATTGAACTGCTGCAATCTCATTATAATGCTTTAACAGATTATGAGTTGCTTCTTATGGATGAACAAAGAAAGTGGTTTCTTGAGAGGTTTCCTGGTGAAGATGACATAAGATTGTTGAAATGACAACAAAGGATTTGGAAACTTTCAGTTTGAAAGAATTAACTCCAATTTTGAAAGAAATTCTACTGCGGGTAAAATGATATCAAACAGCATCACATACTATAGAGAAATCTTTCAGGAAAGGAAGATTCAATTGATGCAGCAAACTTCATTTTTCTCTTACTTTAAGAAATGGCCAAAGCCACCACAACCTTCAGCAACTACCACCCTGATCAGTCAGCAGCCATCAACATCAAAGCAAGACCCTCCAGCAGTAAAAAGATTACAACTCACTGAAAGCTCAGATGATGATTAGCATTTTTTTAGCAATAAGGTTTTTCTTTGGGGGGGGAACCAACATAGTATTTTTTAATTAAGGTATGTACATTGTTTTTTAGACGTAATGCTACTGCACACTAATAGACTACAGTACAATGTAAACATAATTTTTATAGGCACTGGAAAACCAAAAATTCTGGGGCACCTGGGTGGCTCAGTCGGTTAAGTGTTTGCCTTTGGCTCAGGTCATAATCCCAGGGTCCTGGGATCAAGGACTGACTCAGTGGGGAGTCTGCTTCTCCCTCTCCCTCTGCCCTCCCCCCGCCACGTGTGATCTCTCGCTCTCTCAAATAAATAAAAAAAAATCTTAAAAAAAAAGAAAACCAAAAATCTCATTTGACTTGCTTTATTGCAATATTTATTTTATTTTGGTCTGGAACCAAACCTACGACATCTCCAAGGTATGCCTATATACAGACACCCAACCAAAGACTTAGCAGAAATTATAACACAGTGCCAAAAAGTGGGAAAAAAAAGAAAAGAATTACAGATAAGCATTTTTCCAAAAGGGTACTGATGGCACTTGGAGCAGTATAGTTCTTTAATTAAGCAGGATTAACCCACTCATTTCAGTGTTCAGCCGCCCCAGCCTGCACCATGATAGTAGCTCACTGCTTGACACTAACGATGCAAGCAAAGCTTTATCCACAAGGCCATTCATCACAGCATCATTATACAATTTTTTATTTTTTTTTAAAGATTTTATTTATTTATTTGAGACAGAGAGAATGAGAGAGAGAGAGCACATGAGAGGGGGCAGGGTCAGAGGGAGAAGCAGACTCCCCGCCGAGCAGGGAGCCCGATGCGGGACTCGATCCCGGGACTCCAGGATCATGACCTGAGCTGAAGGCAGTCGCTTAACCAACTGAGCCACCCAGGCGCCCCATTATACAATTTTTTAAATGAAATAACCTTAATGTATAAAAACAAATTACTGATTAAATGTAAATATATGTATCAAAATAATAGAATACACTGTAACCACTAAAAATGATACTGTACTTCCTCTGAAGATGATTAACTTGATGAAGATGATACTGACATCCGTAAATTACATTGCCTTGAATAAATCCCTGTCAGCATGGAAAATAAGAAAGGGGCCAAAATGGACCATAAATATGAGAAACATCTTAAAGACAGAAAGATGTGCTCACAAACCCAGAGGAGAAAAATCATAATTCAAAACCCAAACGGTGCCTACAGTGGAAGAGGAAGTTGCTTTTTCTCAAAAAGTCCCGGAGAAAGGCTTTAAGTACCAATTGGTAAACACAGAGAACAGAAGGCAAAAGGAATCAAGAAAACTAATAAAGGAACCACTTACCAAAAAGCTGAGTTTCTCACTCACCTGCAGCATTTGCCTACAGCAAATGGCCAAAGACTGCTTTCCTCAATCAAAAGGAAGTCTTAAATCTTCAGTTTGAAAGGGCCCACCAAAAGCTAAGAAGGCTGGATTTTTTAAAAACCTAAATTAATCAATGATACTAAAATGTTACAATATTACACATAAAGAGAAAATCCAAAAGTTTAAGCAAGCTACCTAGAAAGAAATAAGAATCACACTTGCACTGGGATCACACATGTACTTGGCAGCACCTCTGTATGCTAAAAGAAGACACTAGACCTATACTTTCAAAAATCTGAAGGAAATTACGTTGACATAAAATTTCATATTGGAAGCCTGGGTGGCTCAGTTGGTTGCGCATCTGCCTTCGGCTCAGGTCATGATCCCAGGGTCCTGGGATCGAGTCCTGTGTCAGGCTCCCTGCTGAGGAGGAAGCCTGCTTCTCCCTCTCCCACTGCCTGCTGCTTCCCCTGCTCATGCTCTCTCTCTCTCTCTCTCTCTCAGATAAACAAATAAAATCTTAAAAGAAAAATCTTTAAAAATTAAATAAAGTAAAATTTGATATTCAGCTAAATTATCAGTCAAGCATAAAGACAAATGAAAGACATTTTCAGGCACGTAAGGAGTCAGATATTGGAATACTTGTGCATCCTTTCTGAGAAATAATTTTGAAAATATAACCCAACAAAAAGAAAAAGAAAGATGTGGGAACCCAGCAACTATGGAACTAGTCTAAGAGTACAATGAAAAGAAATTCTAGGATAACTACAAATAGGTTTAGAAAGCAATTGGTCCAAATTCATACCAGAAGCCAACAGGGCTCAAGGAAGAATGTCTTCAGTCACTATACAAACACAGACATTCTTATAAGAAAAAGCAGAAAAGAAGGGCAATTAGAAATTCCAAAGGGAAATAATGTTGTCCAGGAAGACCAAGGTATAGATATTAAACAGACTTAAATGTAGCATTATTTGGGTAACTAACTAATGGACTACACAGAAAGACAGTGTATTTGACTTTGATATTGAGAATATTCTTTTTTGAAAGACAAAGATTGAATGGTATACCATTCTTCCCTTTTAACAGGTTGAAACATACTAAACAGTTCTCTAGGAAATAATGTTCACATAATTATAAAACTATAAAGGCCACTTAAACAGGTTTCCAATTTCAAAAGTCAGTTCAAATTCCAAAGTCTCTCATAGTATGACATATGGACAACATCAGAATTATCTGGAAAGCTTATTTTAAAAAGACTTCTGGACCGCATCCCTAGAGATTCAGTTGATCAGGGGAAAGTCCCAGAGATCTGCCTTTTAACAAATTCGCCAGGGATATCTTTTGCACACTAAAATTTTGAGATTCATAGCTGTAAAGCAATAATCTCCAAATTTTTCCATTACATACCTTACTAGCAGAAGGCTTTTGAGTATCCATCCCCAAATATATGTGTACTTATTTACAAATTATATATATTTACTTTTATATGTATATTATGTATACTGAAAAATAGAAATCTCAAAGGATAAGACAATTGACCCAATGATATTTTAATATTTGTTTGTCTTGACCAAGAAGAAAGTGAAAATTAAAGATAGCTTTAGCGAGTTTAAAAAAAATACCAAATTAATCAAAACCACAAGGAGATACCACCTCACACCATTCAGAATGGCTAAAATTAACAAGTCAGGAAATGACAGATGTTGGCGAGGATGCAGAGAAAGGGGAACCCTCTTACAGTGTGGGTGGGAATGCAAGCTGGTGCAGCCACTCTGGAAAAAGTATGGAGGTTCCTCAAAAAGTTGAAAATAGAGCTACCCTATGACCCAGCAATTATAGTATTAGATATTTACCCCAAAGATACAAATGTAGTGATCCTAAGGGGCACCTGCATCCCAATGTTTATAGCAGCAATGTCCACAATAGCTAAACTATAGAAAGAGCCCAGATGTCCATCGACAGATGAACGGATAAAGAAGATGTGGTATATATAAATAAAATACTACTCAGCCCTCAAAAAGAATGAAATCTTGCCATTTACAATGACATGGATGGAACTAGAAGGTTATTATGCTAAGCGAAATAAGTCAATGAGAGGAAGGCAATTATCATATGATCTCACTCATATGTATAATTTAAGAAACGAAACAGGGGATCATAGGGGAAGAGAGGAAAAAATAAAACAAGATGAAACCAGACAGGGAGACAAACCATAAGAGACTCTTAATCATAGGAAATAAACTGAGGGCTGCTGGAGGGGAGAGGGGTGTAGGGATGGGGTAACTGGACATTAAGGAGGGCATGTGATGTAATGAGCACTGGGTATTATATAAGACTGATGAATCACTGACCTCTACCTCTGAAACCAATACATTATATGTTAATTGACTTTAAATTTAAAAAAAATAAATAAAAATACCAAATTAGAAAATTGGAAAATATATACAAATAAAATGAGGAGTATAACGAAAGAATCACAGAAATGACTACTGAGGGCACCTGGGTGGCTCAGTCGTTAGGCGTCTACCTTCGGCTCAGGTCATGATCCCAGGCTCCTGGGATCAAGCCCTGCATCGGGCTCCCTGCTCAGCGGGAAGCCTGTTTCTCCCTCTCCCTCTACCCCTCCCCCCTGCTTGTGTTCCCTCTCTCGCTGTGTCTCTCTCTGTCAAATAAATAAATAAAATCTTTAAAAAAAAAAAAGAAATGACTACTGAAATCCTAAGAATATATCTTCTAGAAGGCTTATTCAACTAGAAAATAGAATGGGATTGAGAGTGATCACATTTCATCTCAAGGATGACTAAGTAACAAGGGTACTGCAACAAAAGGCTAATTCTGATTATCAAAAGGGAAAAACTGATTGATGAGCTGGACATATAAGCAACATGAAGAGAAAGTGATTACACTATTTTAAGAGTTCACAATAACCAAGGATGGTAAAACTATACATAGGTATGTATCACAGATTTTAAAAAGTTAATTCCAGAGAACACTGGAATGATCTTAGGGCTAGACACACCAAAGGTAAATAAAGTTCAAGTTATCAAAAAATGATATTCAGATTATATAATCATGATTCCAATAAAGAAAAAGAAAAAGGCATCCATATGCTTAGCTTTTCACTTAGGCATGTATTGAAATCCATTTACCAGGAAACCAAGTGTTTTAATTGCTATGCTAAGCATCATGGAACTACTGTATACCAAATGTTTGGTAAAGAGTACCCAGCATCACTCCACTGTTTCTAATGACCAAGAAGAGGGCCAATAATCTAACAGTTAAATGAATGGGCATCCCCTACAGTGTAATAAGACTGCTAAGTGAAATCCCTCAGTCTATTCCAGAACACTTACTCTATTCTGGCAAGGTCATCTCAGGCTTTGAAGTACACACTGCAGCTACATCAGGGGAAAAGTGAGCCATGTCTAGAAAGGATCATGTCTAGAAAGTTGTCAACAGAGGCAGTTTCAGAGTAAAAAGCCAAATAACAGCTACTTCTCCAATTTTTAAAGTTGAGCTGGAATAGCCCAACACAAACATATACACAGACACACAGACACACACAGACAACACACAGAGACACACACAGTGTACGAGTCATAGTTTTATCTCTTACCTGCCAACTTCCCAAATATGTCAGAATACGAGCAGGAGATATGGCCTATTTGTATCTGGTGAATTGCCCCCCCCCGAAATAAGTTCAATAATTATAACATCATGCTCCCCATTCATTTGGAAATCAAATCTCTTTGGGACTTAATGCCAAGTTTTAATTTTAATAATAAGGTAAAACAAATTCAACAAACCAAGTCCTCATGGAAAAATAACTTCGGAGCTCACCTTTCCACAATCAAACTGACTGCTTGTGCGAGATCTGGGTTTGTCACCTGGAGACGTTTCCACAGAGACCATACAAATTCTTTATCAGCCTTAAAGAAACAGAAGACATTTTTAATGCACTGCTTTGTAGCTAAATCAGAGAAGACACTACATTAAATTAAAAAAATGAAAAAACAATTACTTGATCTCTAGTTCTGTAACTCTAAAATAGATTCTTGCAAAGTATAACAGGAAAGCTTTATTTTAAAAAGTTCTTACACTGCTACTCCACATTCACTTTTACTATTTCTACCACCCACACTTTAGGGTTGTAAGTAAATGCTGGAATGCTGAATATCATGGTTAAATTTGGCTCTAAAAGAGAATTGTTCTCTATTTACTGCTCCAGTTTTCAACTCCCCTTTTCAGCAAAATTCCTTGGAAGAGTTGCCTATAATGGTCTCCACTTCCTCACTTCCATTCACTCTATTACATCCTCCAGTCAGATGTCCCTCCCCACTATGATGCTAAATTCCTTTTTCAAGGTCCTCTATGTAGCCAAATCCCATAGACAATGGGCAGTTTTAGTCTTTTTTTTTTTTTATTAACATATAATGTATTATTTGTTTCAGGGGTACAGGTCTGTGATTCATCAGTCTTACACAATTCATAGCACTCACCATAGTACTTACCCTCCCCAATGTCCATCACCCAGCCATCCCATCCCCCTACCCCCCTCCACTCCAGCAACCCTCAGTTTCTTTCCTGAGATTAAGAGTCTCTTATGGTTTGTCTCCCTCTCTGGTTTCATCTTGTTTCATTTTTCTGGGCAGTTTTAGTCTTAAGTCAGTTGTTATGACAACTGTGGTTGAGAGTTAGGAGTCACTTTGGGGGAAGTTTTTAAAAATAGTGATGATCTAGAGATTCTGATTTAATTGGTTTCAGGTAAGGTTCAAGCACCAGTATTTTTTTAAAGTTCCTCAGGTGATTCTGTGCACTCAAGGTTGAGAACCATTGCTCTAGGGGACCTCATTCAGTCCCACAGTTTTATGTGTCAACTGTACACTGAGGACTTCCAACATTTCCATCCTAAGCGGTTTTCTCCACCCCTAGGTGCAAACTCCAATCTCCAACTGCCTACTCAATAATTCCACTTGAATACCTAATAGATATCTCAAATTTAACTTATCCAAAAAAATTCTTGATTTCCTACTCTTTCACAAACCTACTCCTCTCTGCAGCTCAGAAAATGACACCACCATCTAGTCATTTGTTCAAAGGCCTAACACCTACAAGTCAATTCTGTTGTTTTCCTCATACTTCATATCCAATCAGTAAATCCTATTGTTTTTACCTACAACATATATCCCATTCTAACCACTTCTCACCACCTCCACCACCATCTTCCTAGTCCAAACCAACCTCATCTCTTGCCTAGCCATCCATGATGATCCCCTGGCCTCCTTATAGCTCAAAATCCTCCAATGGATTCCCAACAGATTAGGAAAATAATCCAAATTCTGTAACAAGGCTACAAGACCCCACATTATCTGACCCCATACACACCTCTCCAACCTCATCTATCACTCTCTCCATTCATTATACACACTGGTTTTCTTGTTCTGCTTGTACCAGGGCCTTTGCACATGTACCATCCACCAGATTTTCATGTAGATTATTTCCTCACTTCATTCAGGTCTTTGCTTAAATGTCACCTCAAGAGAAATCTTCCCTACTTTATAGTCACCCAAACTCATAAGTCTCTGATAACCCTTTACCCTGTTTAATTTGTTTTTTCACAGCACATTTCATAATATTATATTTGGTTGGTTGGTTGGTTTTACTTGTGTGACAGATACTTCCATTTGTGTCTGTGTCCATCATCCATTCTCTCCTATTAGTAATAGAAACCATTTGGCTCTTTGCTGTCCAATTAAAAGCCTGGCCCCTCTTACCTATGTATGTGACTAAGTTCTGCCAATGAAATATAAAAGTTATTGCTGGAAATCTTAAAATTAGACTTATGTCTACCAAATGTGTTACAAATATTTTTTCCTAGTATATTGTTGCTTATTTAACTTTATGATGGAGTGTTTTTGAAAAAGGGTAATTATTAATTTTATATATTCATATTTATCCATCTTTTCCATTATGGCTTATGGATTTTATGTATCAATTTTTCTAACTGGCCTTCTCTACTCAGAGATTAGAAATATATCTACCTATACTTCTAAAACTTTTGTTTTCATTTTTTAATGCTCAAATCTTTGATCTACTTTGTTTGACTGATTACTTATTTGTTTTCAAAAGACTTTTGACAGCCTGAGTACTAGAGAGTACTACTTACCTAAACATTCCTATATATCATGCTTTACTTTATCCCTTTAGAAACAAGAATTTAGAATTTGGGTATTAAAATGATTCAAGTTAAAAACAAGAAATGTCAGTATATAAATCACGTCATAACCTGCCTGGAAGGTAGTGAAGGTAAGAAAGAATAAGCCATGCAACATAATGTGCTATGTAATCTCTCCATTTTTAAAAGGCATGTTGAGGAAATCACAAAATCCCTTGAAACCAATATTATCTATAAATTTATCTTACAGCTCACTTCAAAACAAAATAGCAAAGATTTACATGTATTTTCACCTCAACTTTTCTACCTAAAATACTAAGAAAGGTTAGCATTAAGTAAAAACGTAAAAGAGTAGGTTTTCATCATTTATGAGTTACTTCCACTTAAATATGACTTTTTTTTTTTAAGATTTTATTTATTTATTTGACAGAGAGAGAGACAGCGAGAGAGGGAACATAAGCAGGGGGAGTGGGAGAGAGAAGCAGGCTTCCCGCCGAGCAGGGAGCTTGATGCGGGGCTCGATCCCTGGGATCAAATGCTTGGAGATCTGAGTCTAAATTATCTTAGTAATGGATTGGCCTTGACTTTCACGTATCAGCTGGTATAGAAATAAGTATCAACTTTGCAGACACAGACAACCAAAATTATCTTTTTCACTGGGTACACACTTTCCCAGCACCGAGTTCAGTGTCTGGCAACATAACAGACCCTCAATTTACCTCTACTGGAGGAATGAATTCAACAAACATATGAAAACTATTTCCTGCATTTAATAAATAATTTGCCTATCAGAACCCAGGGAAAACAATGGGATGAGTTTAATTACAAAGTATGGCACAAAGTAGCCTCTCAATAAATTATTATTATGAAAAATAATTGCACAAAAAGATTCACATAACCAAAATACAACTACTAACACTGGTGAGAATTCTAATTGTACAGTAGGTTTTCAAAATTTTTTTTCTTTATGAATGACCAGAGAAGTTTTCAACACACCTAAATATCTAACAAAAAATATAACAGTCATATAATCTTAATTCCAACATCACATGCTTCATTAAACTTAGTTTCATCACTAAAGTTGGAGTAATAAACATATATTTCTTTTTTTTTTTATTTTATTTTTAAGTAAACTCTACATCCAACGCGGGGCTTTAACACGACCTGGAGATCAAGAGTCGCATGCTCTACCGACTGATCCAGCCAGGTATCAACATATATTTCATTTAAATGCCCTAAATAATTTTTAACCCAAAATTGGCTTATAGGTTTAGTGAATATTTTTGGTTGCTACTGAAAAAGGAAATAGCTTTGAGATATATATACGTACGTCACACACAAATATAAATGTGTATGTATATATGTGTATATATATATTACACATATATAGCATTACTTCTTCTCTTCTGGTATTCTACAGGTGGTGATAAATGTGCACATACACACACACTTGCAATATCCTGAACTGCAAATAGAACACATTCTTGAAACTCATAATCAAAATTAATAAGAGTATGGTGAAGTTGGGTTCTAAATCAATGAATAAGGCATAAATGTCACAAACTTAAAATTGTCCTTTGAAGCACCCTTGAAATTTCATTAGGAAAAGCTACATTAGGAAGCCAATGTCTTATCCTCAGTAGGTCCAATACATACAGCTTTTCTCCCCACATTGAAGTTAATCATGTTTTCTTCAGCTAAGCATTATGTGCATGTTGCTTGCTAGTAGGGAGCCATATGAAAAAAAAAAAAAAAAACCTTTAATATTACAATCACATAGAGTTGGATGAGAAACACTTGGAATTGAGATTGTTTTCTTTTTATGCTTATTCTGAGTAATTCCAATGGGGTGGAATAGTACATGGACCCACTCAAACTTTCTTTTCTCCACCAAGTACATATAAATAAATTCCTGTAAGCTAAATGTGGGGGAAAAAAACCAACTAATCTGTATGAAGCTACTATTTATGACCAGAGACTAATTAGCAAGATTCTTTTTCCCCAAACTGTACATTTGACCCATTTCTATGTCAAATTAATTTAGTAGATCTGAGCAGTATTTTCTCAAAAAGTAGAATTTAAAAGAAAAATCAGAGTCCATGACGAACAGTTAGGGTAAACATTCTTTCTGAAATTCTAGGTATGTGTATGTGTGTATACTTACTACGTTAACATGAAAAATGAATTTATTTTGGGTTGCAATTTTTGAAAGGTTTGAAAAACAGGGCTAATACTATGTTTTTGGGTAATGTGATTTCTAGCTGAGTAAGAAGAAGAACAAATAAAAAAGGTCTAAAAGTGAACTTTTAATTATGCAAATGTTTTTTTAATAAAACAATTGGGAGTTCAATTATTATTTCTCCCAAGTTTCCCCAAGAGCAGGAGTGTGGTTTGACCACAGTTTTGAATGGGATACTGCCAATCTCATCTCACATTACTGGAATGCCTATGATCATCAAACAGTGTCAATATTACAAAAATCTCAAGAACCACCTCTAGCCTAATTATGACCATCTCTATTCTTACATCTGCTAGAGCACTTTAATCATCTTCCTAGTCCATATATTTCCAAGGTCACAAGGGCCGACACCGTATTTGAAACTACATTTTTAAAGAATAGGGAATGGATTTGGGGGATGGGGTCAGTGGGCTGTTTCCAACAGAGTGATTTCCCTAATCAAGTCAGTTATAAAAAGTATCTCAGCTCCCTAGCCAGCTATAACTATGGGATATATAAAGAAAGGGAAAGAGGAAAGTATAGAAGGTATGGGTAAATAGCATCTGAGATTAGGATTTGTCAAAGTAACAAAAGCCTTTATCAGGGGTTAACATCTTTATCCAAGGGTGAGGTGTGTAGATGACAAAATGCTTTAGTTCACTGGTGTCTCTTATTGGTCCTTTGCTCCTTATCCAGTGAAGAACAGAAAATGGGAAAATGAAAAAGAAGCAGTCACATATTATTTCCCCAACCTGTTTAGGCAAACGCATATTCAATTTGAACAAAATTGTCCTGTTTTTACAGCTTTGACTCAATCAGCAAGGACCTACTAAAGGGGCAAAAGAACCCAATAGAACAAACTATGAAAGAGAATCAATTTCATGAATTTTTACTAATCTAAACTGATGATACTGTTCATAAAGTTACCTTGGTTGTTAGCAGTTCCTAATTGGTTCTATCTTGAAGGCAGAGTGATTAAAAGATTTATTGTTGAGTGAATCCCTGACATTTATATCGCCCAACCCTGTCTAAAGGTTCTGGTAAAATCAGAGAAGAGATGGTGGTAAGGATGCAAAACTAAAATGAAATCAAATCTCTTTGAACATGAGTGCAGCCAAGCCATCTTTAACAACTCTACAAATAACAGGCAAGGAAATTAACATAATTGATTTACTAAATGCTTTTCACTGGCAAGAAGACATGAAAATGAAATTTCTCTCTCAAGGACTATAGAATTAGGATAGCTGGTTAATAAACATTAAGCATCATCTACTACGTGTGAAAGTTCCCGGCCTAAGACTCCCTAAAAATTATTGATCTGTGTTTACCACTTAAGTTTAACTTAGGTTGACTTATGAGCAAGTGTGGATTTGAAAATTAAAAACAGGCTCCTTCATCGATAGATTTTATTTTAATAGACGTGTTTCAACTTTCCTATTCAGCATATCAACTCGTGGACTGCACTCAACTCCTCTCCAAGTACCACTTAACAGTCACGACCAGGAACTTCGGCTTGGGGGGTGGGGGCGGTGCGACTGCACGTTTTGGTGGTATCCAAGTGAAGAAGACCAAAACCAGGGCGCCGAGGCGAACCCTGCCCGGCCTGTCCGGAGAGGGGCGGGAGCCCCAGGTCGGGGAGCCGGGCGCCGCCGCTTCCCCCCAGCACCAAGCAGCGGGCCGGGCTGGGTGTGGAAGCCGGGAGGGAGCGCCGCGGGGCGGAGATGGGTGGGTCCCGAACCCGCGCAGCGACGCAGCCTAAGGCAGAGGGAGAGGGGCGCGCCTCCCCACCGGCCCGGCCCCGGCCCCGCTGAGTAGGGGAAAGGCCGGCGGCCACCTCGATACCTGACACAGGGCCAGCTCCTCCTTTAGGCTGCTCAGCTCTTCCTCCAGCAGCTGTGTCCGGGTCACCATCGCCTCCTCTACCGAGATGCCCTCTAGCCGCTTGGACCCCTTGGGCGAGCTGAGGAGGGGAGCCTGAGCCGGAGCTGCCCCCCCTGGCCCTCGCCGGCCCCCTGACCCTTCTTCGCCCCGCCAGCATATATCGTTTTCGTCCACAACGCCCTCCCGCACTACGCTCGCAAGACCCGAGGCCTCGCTGCGTACTGCGTGTACCACAGTTCCCCGCCCAACACGTGGGGACCAGGGGCCCAACTGTCGCGCTGGGGGCGGAGGGAGCGGTGAGCGCGGCGAGTGCGCCGCCATGGCCGCGGCTGCTAACGGGTCAAGTTCCCTGTTGGAAACTCCACCTCCCCTTCCCCATCCTGGCGAGCCCGGAGCTCCGAGCCACGCATGCGCGAGCCTTTTCCCGCCTTGGCGCGCGGGGTCTCGCGCTCGCGGATCCTGGCCGGCTTTCCGCGGGACGCGCGCCCGGCGCCGGCGCTGGAGTGCGCACGCGCCGTGGCCCAAGGGGCTCGGCCTGTCCCCGGCGCGCGCCACCCAGACAGGCGCTGTCCGAGTCTTCGGTTCCCAACGCCACGCCTGCCCGCCCACCTAAAACCCTACCCGCCACTTAGCGCCTAGCTTACCTCCCACCTCCTACAGTCTTCCTTGACAAGCCCCTTGCCCCAAATGATCCTTAACTGTGAATTCCTCCGCCTTCAAGGCCGCTGCCAACTCGTTTGTCACGTTTCATTGACCGCCCTGGAGTGTTAGTTACACGGCTAATCTCTTCAGCGCTGTTGTAAGCTCCTTGAGGATCAGGGAATAAGTTTTACACTTAAGTGTTTTCTTCACACCCTTTAGCAAAACTGCTTTAGGTACAGCTGACATCCAGCAAGCTGACTGATGTCAGGGAGATGTGGAAAGCCTTGTGTTGAGCTGGGACTATCAGGCGGATTTTCCATTTGAATTATGATCCTTTGCGCACCCTTTGTCTTTTGTTTTGCAAGAGTCATGATTTCCTTTGAGTTTTTATGGCCGCTTCTTTATTCAATTGGCTGAATGTCACAGCGAGTGTGACCCACACGGCCCCACAGTTTGGGTCCTTGGACCAATTTGAAATCAGTAATTCTGAGCTTAAATAAACAAGATCAGCTTTCTTTCTGCCGGCTCATCCCCTTTCTCCCTCCCTCTCTCCCTCTTGGTCTCCCTTTTTCCTTCCTTCCTTCCTCCCTTCCTTCCTTCCTTCCTTCCTTCCTTTCTTCCTTCCTTCTTTATAAACTTCAAATAGGCAATAACCATCTTTTTCTTGGCCATTTATAACAAGTCCTACTCGTGATGATTTTAGTAAAGGGATCCACACTGAGCTAGCACTAGAGTTCTACCAAAAGCTAGATTGCTTTCTTCTGCAGAAAGGGTTCCAGAACACAGAGAGATGAGGTGGGGGAAAGGAGAACTGTGGAAGGAGGGAGGTGACTACTTTAACTGATGACCTCTTCATTTAATCAAAATTACTGCTTTCTGCCAGAATTTATTTAGCACATCAAAAGACACCCTCCCAATTAGAATCCTGCTAAGGCAGGATGAGTGGGCTTCCTTCCCACCAAAGGTAAACACCTCACAAAACTTATAAAAGGATTATGTTAGAAAAAGTACACAAAAGCCTGTCTTAGAAGTAACTCCCATACTGAACATTTATTATATGCTGGGTCCAGGACTAAATGCTATTCATATATGTACTTACTCAATTCTTACATCATGGTAAAATAGATATTATTCCCACTTTACTCGTGAGAAAATTGAGACTTGAGAGATTACTGTACCCTGCCCAATGTCCCACATCTGGTATTAGAAAAGCAGAATATGGATCCACTTAACTCTAAAACCTGTCTCTGATCCCTACCCTTACTCCGTACCTGTCACTTGAAATACAGCATTATGTCTGAGCTTGTGAGATTTCACTGGGTTTAAGATTGGGAATTCTAATCACATAATTCAAAAGGTGTCACAAAATCAATATGAATGCACATTCTTAATGGCTATTTGTTGTTCACTCAAAAAGGTATCATTTATCCAATTATAGAAAGATTCTTTTGAAAAACAGTGAAATCTCTTCTATTATATACAAGAATAAATATACATACTTGACTCAAAAGAATATCCTGAATCTATGACTAGGTAGACAATTTTTTTTCTTTTTTTCTTTTTGTGGTAAAGTACACATAACATAAAATGTACCCTTATAACCATTTAAAGGGGCTACAAATAAAATATCTTTAAGTATATTCACAGTGTTTGGCAACCATCACCACTATCTAGTTCCAGACTATTTTCACCCGCCCAAACCAAAACCCCATATCCATTATTCACTCCCCATTTCCACTACCCATCTCACCCCTTAGCCTCCAGGTAACCACCAACCTGCGTTCTGTCTCTGTGGATTTGCCTCTTCTGAATATTTCATACAAATGGAACCGTAACATGTGACCTTTTACATCTGGCTTCTTTCACTTAGCATTGTTCTCAAGTTTCATCCATTTTGTAGCATGTATTTACTTCATTTTCTTTTAGCCAAATAATAATCCTTTATACGGGTATACCACAATGTGTTTCTCCATTCATCCTCTGATGGATATTTGGGTTGTTTCCACCTTTTGCCTATTGTGACTGGAGCTGCTATGAACATTCACATATGGGTTATTGTCTAAACACCTATTCTCAATTATTTTATATATATACCTAGGAGTGGAATCGCTGGGTCATATGGTAAGTCTATGTTTAACTTACTGAGGAACCACCAAACTGTTTTCCACAGCGGCTGCACCATTCTACATTTCCACCAACAATGTATGAGAGTTTCAATTTTTCCACATCCTCACCAACACTTGTTATGCTCCCTTTTTTATGGCCATACTAGTGGGTCTGAAGTGGTATCTCAGTATGACTTTGATTTACATTTCCCGAATGACTAATGACATTGATCACCTTTTTATGTGCTTTTTGGACCTTTATCTTTTTTGAAGAAATGTCAATTCAAGTCTTTTGTCCATTTTTTAATTGCATTTTTTATTTATTGTTGAGTTATAAAAGTTCTTTACTGGCAGACAATTTTAAGCATAAAAAATTGCACATTTTCAGAAGGTACATAGGGATTTCTTTCTTGTATTATTTGTAAAAATGACACAAACGTGAAATACTGAATATTAAATCTGTAACTCAGAAAGATAAGTTAGGGGCACCTGGGTGGCTCAGTTGGTTGGGCGTCTGCCTTCAGCTCAGGTCATGGTCCTGGACTCCTGGGATCAAGCCCAGTGTTGGGCTCCCTGCTCGGCAGGGAGTCTGTTTCTCCCTCTCCCTCTGCTCCTCTCTCTCTCTCCCTCACTTTCTCCCTCAAATAAATAAATAAAATCTTAAAAAAAAAAAAAAGAAACCATCGGGACAGTTTTAAAAAAAAAAGTTAAAGATCTATAATACTAACTGAATAAAAATGTCCAAAACAAACAACAATGTCTCTCCTGTGCAATTCTTTGTGCAAATGTTTAAAAGTGATGAGGTCTGTTCTCCAGAAATTAATAATAAAGCCTGCCAGGATGAAATATATTAGAATATAGAAACACATAATTCTCTCCATATCATCATTGTACAGTTGAAATATTGTGGAAAATGAGGTAAATGTGCAAATTAGTACGGTATTTAAATGCATCTCTCATTTGAATTTTAAATACTTATTTCTAACTTCTATTTAAGAAGAGAAATGTATTAGCAGTTTCTCAGCCTTGATGGTTCTTTGTTTCCAGAAAGAATGCCAAATTTTAAGACATTTATTTCTCCTTTACAGATTTGGTATAATCTTTATTCGGTCAGCAGGATTTAATTATTAAATTTTAAACCACTATTAGGTACTGATAAGACCTTAAATATCATCGATTTTTTTCATATCATTTTGAAATTTATTTCAATTTTTAGGGTTTTACTAAGTGAGTCAAATCAAGAATGGCCTACTGCCCACCTCTTCAACGTTAAAATAGAAACCCACATGCTGAATGTGCCAATGTGACACTTGAGTCAGCAGCAGACATATCTTGTCAGTCTAATATGGACAAATTGCAAGCCAGGAGTTAGTCAAAGAAAACCAAGAAAATTATTTTATGCTTACAATTACTATAATTTTGTTTGAGCGATTCCTGGCAACTATTGATTCCCTGATCAGTCTGAGAATACTCTAGGTCAAGAACATAGGTATCCAAGGATGACATCATCTCTTCCAGTTGTCCCATGTGCTTTTCACACAGTTCAAAAATGATGACCTTACAGAGCTATGACAACAGAATTTCATTTTTCATTTTCATCTTTAGTGATTATATAACAATTCAAAATTATTTAAATAACTGTCTTTTTTCCCTAATAATAGGCTTTTCTAAAATTATCTCCATCGAATCCTAACTCCTGTCGGTATTGTTCTGGGAAAAAACAAACAAACCAGGATGTGTTAGGTTTGAGTAACTTTCTCAGCTTACTTAGCTCAGCAAAATTTGGAATACTATCCCAAATTCCCTGAGGGCTTCAATTGATTTAATACAGAGGGTTGCAGAGTTTCAGCTTATTGTCTTAACATATGACCAAAGTGAGACAACATTCTACCTTTTTTGGCCTAATTTCCTGTATTGCAATTTCCTCCTCCCTAATATATGGGATGGCTCCTAAATGATGAAAGCTTAAAGGTGTCTTTTCCTATGTTAATAACTTTTGGAATGGAGGTAAGAATGGGAGCTGGTTGCCAATGGAGCCAACCACAGGATTAGAGGGTTAGACATTTCAGACTCTGATTCCCTTCTTGCTTGGCAAGGTGATCAGTCAGAGGCTCAACAGGAAGTCGATGGCAACTCATATGAAATACTTTGAGGAACAGTTAAAACAGAGACGAATTACAAAGGTCAGGGTAGGATGGAGGGAAAGCCCAAGGGATAATACAATACCTCAAGGCTAATCAAAGGGTGGGAGAGGTTATCACCCTAAACCTGAAGAGATGAGAGGAATGGTACCAGTTAATGGTGCCAGGAGACAGAAAGAACTGTGTACGGAGTGTTGCCTGTTGAGAGGTCCAGACCCAAGAGACAGGGAGCCAGGGGAACAATACTCAAACCTCACTGCTTTCCCTTATCCCATCTCCTATGTTCCCCACTGGGTGAACGCAACCAGTGCTTACAGGGCAGCCCAGCAGGACACAGAGCAGGGTAGAAAAATACCAAGAGACAGTCTGGAGGAGCAAACAGAAGGTGTCCAGCTCAAGAGTCCAATATAACCTAATAAGCAACAACAGGGACATAGTCTGACTAGCATTCTGTTTATAGCCAATATATGATTTAAAATAATAACTCTTGGGGAGCCTAGGTGGCTCAGTCGTTAAGCGTCTGCCTTCGGCTCAGGTCATGATCCCGGGGTCCTGGGATCGAGCCCCGCATTGGGCTCCCTGGTCAGCGGGAAGCCTGCTTCTCCTTCCCCCACTCCCCCTGCTTGTGTTCCCTCTCTCACTGTATCTCTCTGTCAAATAAATAAATCTTTAAAAATATATATAAATAAATAACAACTCTTATATTGTTCTCATGGCAGCTGGCTGGACATTACAACTTAAAAGTCCATAAAGAAGAAAAAGGTAAATAAGAGGAAACGGAATCCAGGCAAGAGTTAGGTAAAGAGTTCAGGGCTTGTGAACAGAAAAGCACCAAAGGGAATGCATCTACTTTCTTTATTGCCTTCACATTCTACATTAAAACTCAGTTTTCAGAAATTCTAGGCCAGTCTGTCTAATTCAACTAATATATACATATATATATATATAATCTCCCAAGATAATACTATTCAATTTGCATTTTGAATCTATTTTATATTTTATATTTTGCATCTCTTTTATCACTTTATCATTCTCACATTTCACACACATATGATTTATTTCTGTCACTAAATGGATCGTAAAATCCTAGAAGGCAGAAAATGCCTGTTTTTTTCTGTACCGCATCTGTATACCGGTATTTCTGTATGCCTATCACAATGACCTCAAATAGGAAGCATGTGAGAAATGTCTCTCAACTAGCTCCCTATAAGCCACAGAAACTCTTGCCCCCAGGAATTACTAGACATTCCTTCATTATATCACACATTAGTGGACATTGTTTTGCTATGAACAGGGAATATTTTTATGGATTATATACTATCAAAATTAATATCCGAGGTAAATGGATCACATGCATTCTAACTACTACTATTGGGGAAAATGAGATCGTTAAATCATGGACAAAATGGTTCCTAGTGCCACTAACATTTCTTTTTCCTAAGTGATGCTTCCTGATATAGCAAAATGCCATGGGAATTAAAGAAGGAAGAAAGGGAGAAAACGCAATCAATTTTGGGACCCCGTTGCCAGAACACTGTTATTCATCCTGTCATCTTTTCAACAAATACGTATTGAACACTACTAGTGATAGAGCAATGAACAGTCATTATCCCAGCTTTGTGGAGTTTATATTCTAGTAGAGAAAAACACATCATAAACAAATAAATATACTTGTTAATTAGTGAAAAGTTATGTAAACAGAAATAAAGCAAGGGGGGAAGAGAAATGACAGTGGTTGGGTACCATTTTAGGTAGAATGGTCAGGGAAAGCATTTCTAATAAGGAGTGCTTCAGCAGATGATAATACTTTGATTAAATGGACAGCCCACCATGCACAATCTGGGAGACTATCCGACCACAGGGAAAGTGAAAGTATAAACAAAAAGCAAAAGCTTATGAGTGAAATCTGAATACCACAATTCCTCATAGATGGCCACATCTACACAAACTCTCTCCCATGAAGTATTTGTTATCCTGTAATCCCAAAGAAACCCATTCCCAAGTGAATGAAAGTATGTACATGGTCAGGGAACAAGTTTTGTGATCCACAGATAAACACCAAATTTCAAGTGGCTTTTACAAATCATTTGGTAAGGGCCACAAAGAAATGTTTTCTGTCTCTCCAGAAACATTCCTTGGAGAAATCAATTGAAATAGGATCATACTAAATGGCATTAATGAAAGAAGAAAGGAGGTGATCTGGAGGGAATAATAGTTACCCACAGATATCCCATGCTGGTTGTAGATTAATAATCAACTAAAGGAGGTTTTCAAATAATGGTACTTAGGTCCCACCTCCAGAGACTCTGATTTAATGGATGTGGTGTGGGGACAAAGCATTGCTATTTTTTTTTGAAGTTCCCCGGATGAGACTAACATGAAGCCAGAATTGAGAATCACTGAGTTAAGCTGTTAAAAAACAGGCTAAGAATTACTTCTGAAATGCAACAGACATCTCACAACTATTCAAAGTGAGTCAGATTATGTATGGAGTACCAATATGTGCTAGAAGCTTAGCACTGGTGACACAGACAAGAAAAGGCAAGCCCGTCCCAAGCTTCAGGAACTCAAATGGGGAAAGGCAACTGACAAAGAATTAAACAACTTTTTAAAAAACAAGATAGTGGGCACCTGGGTGGCTCAGTCGTTGAGCGTCTGCCTTCGGCTCAGGTCATGATCCCAAGGTCCTGGGATCGAGCCCCGCATCGGGCTCCCTGCTCAGCGGGAGGCCTGCTTCTCCCTCTCCCACTCCCCCTGCTTGTGTTCCCTCTCTCACTGTGTCTCTCTCTGTCAAATAAATAAAATCTTAAAAAAAAAAAAAATAATAATAAAAACAAGATAGTGTGATAAGTGCTACAAAATAAAAGAAAGTGTGATAAGATAGAGAATATCTGGGTACGAGCTATTTTTGTTACATTGATTAAGAAAAGCCTCTCTGAAGAGTGGAATTTAAGCGGAAACCCTGAAAGATGAGAAAGAACTGACCATTCAGAAAGTCTAAAGAGTGAATGGCAAGACAAAAGCCCTGAGATACAAAGTGGCTTGGTGTGTTCTAAATACAGAGGAGGCAAATATGACTGCACTTAGAGAAAGTGAAAGAAGATGTGGTGTAAGAAGAAGGAAGAAATTTGGATTTTATTCTAAAACTAATAGGAAATCATTGAAGGATTTTAAACAGAGGAGAGATACGATTTCACTACATTACTGAAGGACCACTCTGCTATGGGGAGAATGGATTGTGAGGTTAGAAAAAGGGGAATTGAAACAGGAAGACCAGTGCCAGCAAGAGATGATGGTGGCCTGCACCAAGTTATTTGCAAGGGGAAAAGTAGATATGCTGGAATTAAGACATATTATAAAGATTGAGCCAACAGGATTTGCTGATGGATTGGATGTGGAACAAGAGGGAAAAGCAGGGATCTAGTCAGACTTTCAGTTTTGTGGATTGAATATCTGAATCTTTTGAGGTCCTGAAATGATTGTTGGAGGAACAGGTGTAGAAGCAAGGAATCAGAAGTTCTATTTGGGATTTACTGCATTTGAAATGCCTGGAAGATCTCCAGTTAATGGAAGATATCCATTGGGCAGGCAAACGAACATGCAAATCTGAAGTTCTCAGTGGAGGTTTTCAGCTCAAAAGATACATTTGGGAGTCATCAGCATGACTGGTATCATATGTAGAATTTATGAGGAGAAAGGAGTTAAGTAAATATGCCTGAGACACATGGTGTCCTGAAGGAAAGGCATTAAGGCCTCTTCTCCTTGGAGATTTGACATTATTTTAGATCTTGTGGATTGAGATGTTCTTGATTGAGGTCCAATGGTGAGAAAGGTCCCATCACAGAAGGAACAGTCTGGATTGGTAACTGCAGGCTCAATACTAGAACAAAAGTGTTTGTAGAGTAAGGGCCAGTTCCAACACAGCACATGGCTCATACTGAAGGTTCAACCTGACTCTTGTTGCTGAAGGTACGTTTGGGACAATGGCTGAGCAGATGAATGTAAACCAAAGAGCCGTCAAGGGTGGAAGTCCGTTGTAATTGCTCTTAGTCCAGCAAGAGCTAGAGAGTGTGGGGACCTCCTCCCAGATAGAGGATGAGGGTGGCCTGTGCAGGGTTCTGTCCTAGCAATGGTGCCATTTCCACTTCAGAGAAGAAAGCTGCATTAAACTGTGCAGGGTCCGTTCTCAACCACAGATAAGGCTGCAATGAAAGCAATGACCGCTGGAAATTGGAACCTTTCAAATCCCGAGGAGATTTGCCAGTCCTTCCCTTATCTGGCTGCTGGACTCCGAATGAACGTCTCAGTCAGAGTTAGACTTTGAGCAACTAAAAAGAAAGCCCCTTTTGGACTGGACACATTGCTCATTGAGCTGCTGGGGTCTTGAATATTTAATTTGCTTATTATAAGGATAAATGACCTTATTTGTACCTCAAACTAGTGAGGGGCTTCACACTAAATATATAAATATAGAAGTTTATGTTTATCCTTTTTAAAACTATTGAGGCAATACGATTTAGTAGGAGATAAGAGTTTAGATCTGAATTTGAAGCACGGATTTATCACCTATGAATTATTTGACCTTGGGAACATTATCTACACTTAAAATGAGAATTAAAGTAAGTTTCATGATGCACCTGGGTGGCTCAGTCAGTTAAGCGTCTGCCTTCAGTTTAGGTCATGATCCTGGGGTCCTGGGATCGAGCCCTGCGTCTGGCTCCCTGCTCAGCGGGGGTGTCTGCTTCTTCCGTGCCCTCTGCCCCTCCCCCTTGCTCATGTGCTCATGCTCTCTCTCTCTCACTCTCTCTCTCAAATAAATAAAATCTTAAAAAAATAAGTTTCATGAAGTAAAATGAGGATCAAGTGAAAAAACAAAGGTAAAGCACTAAATAGTACCCGTTTCATAGTAAAAGCTCAATAAGTGTTATCATTAACCTCTTATTAAGCATTATTAAGCTATTTACACTATTTAAATTCACCTTGTTAGATTCACCCCATTGTTTTGAATTCATTTTGAATTCTACTCTGCTCAGCTTCATGCCAGCTGATAATTTGATAAATTGCATCACTTATGTCCTCATATAAATATTTTAAAAAATTTACAGAATGGAGCTTCTAGGTCATATTAATTTCTTCCTTTCCTGAATCCATATATGTAATCCCACCCAATTATAGTTCTTGATTGTGCTCTACGTATTTCATATGCCCTCATTTTATCTCCTTAACTACACTGCAATTTCTTGAGGATAAGGATTAGATCTGAATCTTCTTTTTAATTGTCCTACCACATCTTGAACAGTATGAGGCATATAGTAACCAAAAATTACTTATTTATTTATTTATTTATCTATCTATTTATTTATTTTAAATGTTTTGTTTATTTATTCATGAGAGTCAGAGAGAGAGAGAGAGAGAGGCAGAGGCAGAGGGAGAAGCAGGCTCCCCGCCTAGCAGGGAGCCCGATGCGGGACTCGATCCCAGGACCCTGGGATCATGACCTGAGCCGAAGGCAGATGCTTAACCATCTGAGCCACCCAGGTGCCCTCTATTTATTTATTTTTAAAGATTTTATTTATTTAACAGAGAGAGACACAGCGAAAGAGGGAACACAAGCAGGGGGAGTGGGAAAGAGAGAAGCAGGCTTCCCAATGAGCAGAGAGCCCAATGTGGGGCTCGATCCCAGGACCCTGGGATCAAGACCTGAGCCAAAGGCAGACGTTTAACGACTGAGCCACCATGCACCCCAAAAATTACATATTTATTTATATAAAGATGGTTTTGAGCAGATTTGCTTACAAATATTATTTTCTCCTTTTGGTTTATTGGTCCCTAGAAATGTAATGCACATACACTTAAAAAATCCTATCTGTGCACCATAATTTCTCTGTGAATCAGTTTCCTTTGAAAATACTAGACTAGACCAGGCAATCTTTAAAGTCCTTTTCTGGGGTGCCTGAGTGGCTCAGTTGGTTAAGCGACTGCCTTCGGCTCAGGTCATGATCCTGGAGTCCCAGGATCGAGTCCCGCATCGGGCTCCCTGCTCAGCAGGGAGTCTGCTTCTCCCTCTGACCCTCCCCCCTCTCATGTGCTCTCTCTCTCTCATTCTCTCTCTCTCAAATAAATAAATAAATAAATCTTTAAAAAAAAAAATAAAGTCCTTTTCTGATCTAAAAATCCCTGATATAATTAAATAAAAATGACAGCACACCTCAAAATTTCCAAAGATAATGAATAATCCATTCATTCATTTATTCAACAAATACTTATTGAAGGCACACTATGTGCCAGACACTTATCTAGGTGCTGGGAAAATAGCAGTGAACAGAACATTGTCTCTAACCTCACAGAGACTTCATTCCAAAGGATTCACTTCATTAAAATCTTCACCAAGGAAACTTTGAAGTCAGAAGGTAGAAATAAACAGGCTATCCATTAGGGTTTTAGCATCTAGAAAGAAATCTTCAACTATAATATTCTCTTTACGTTTTATTCAAAAAGAAAAAAACCCTGGTTCCTAGCCAGCCCATGTATTTCACATTCAATCATTAAGATAAGGAAGTCAGAAATAGAGAAGATACCCTTCATTTACTCCACACATCAACATCTGTTCTTTTTTGTCTTGAAAGTATCTCCCAGGGGCACCTGGGTGGCTCAGTCGTTAAGCATCTGCCTTCGGCTCAGGTCATGATCCCAGGGTCCTGGGATCGAGCCCCGCATCGGGCTCCCTGCTCCGCGGGAAGCCTGCTTCTCCCTCTCCCACTCCCCCTGCTTGTGTTCCCTCTCTTGCTGTGTCTCTCTCTGTCAAATAAATAAATAAAAAATCTTTAAAAAAAAAAAAAAAAAAAAAAAAAAAGAAAGTATCTCCCATTACCCACCCCTCCCATCTATTGCTACTGCCCCTGCCTGGTTTAGGCCTTCATTTATTCTAACGCAGATGAGAAAACAGTCTCAGACTGCCCCCCCCCCCACTGAATAAAACAAGTCATTGCTTGACAAAGGATAGCTCTCATCATAGCACTCTGCTGTTCCAGAAGCCTGGAGGGATCCTTCCATTGCCTTTATAACAAAAACGAAATTCTCTGACCTGAAGGTCAGGCCTTTTACTATCTGGCTTAAAACTGCCCTTTAAAATTATTTCCCTCTACTTTCGCTTACATACTCTATGCTCCAACCAAAATAAACCACATATTTTCCATCCCTTTCTTCCACCCCACACACCTCCTATTTCTGATCTCTGGGTTTTCTGTTCCTTCCATCTGGAATTTCTGCCCTTCCCAGTAGATGCATGGCCACACTAACTATCAGTAGCTTAAAGAGATAGTTATTTTCTCACTTAACAAGAAGCCCAGACTTAGGGAATCCACACGGCTCAACATCATCAGGAGCCCTGGCTCCTTCTAAATTCCTGCACTGTTGAACTAGCAAGCGTTTTTCATCTTCATGAAAACAAGAGCTGTTAAAAACTTCTGGAATTACATCGCCATGCCTCACCGGACAAAGAGGAGTGGAGGAAAAGGAAGCACCTGCGTCATGAAAGCTAAAACTTTCCCAAAATTCCCTGGGAGATTTTCATTGGCTAGACTGTACCCCCTGGCCATGCCTAGGTGAAAGAGAGGTTGGAAGACAAGTTTTTTAACGGAGCGTATCATCACTCCAAACAAACAAACAGAAGAGTTCTCTTAATAAGGAATATGGCGACAGTGGATCACAAGACACCCTTAGCAAGACAGCCTGAAGTGTCCACCATGGCCGGCACCCAATGGTATCAAGCACACACAGTCACATAGGTTTTACTGACAGTGCTTGGGACTCACACTTAGTATGGCTTTGCTGCCACCTTTTCAATTCTAAATAAACAACAAAACCAGGGGCCATCCTGACTTACAAAGGCACAGCTTACATGTGATCCTGGCCAGGACCTTGCTTTCCTGCTACTCCATTCCTTCTACTCATCCCACTTCACCAGATGGGAACAACGCCCCTTTGGTGCAGTGTTAATGGTGCCTGGGAGGGAAGCAGAAGGAGATGTGAAAGAGGACTGGAGGGCTAGGATGGGGCAAGACTAGGTATGCCATACTTATAAACTATGGGCTCTGGTTCTGTTGTTTACATCATTACATTTTTATCAAACATTCAGAATTAGAAAAATATGAAATTCTTCTATTTTATTTTAATTTTTTAAAGATTTATTTATTTATTTGAGAGACAGTGTGCGCGCCCACATGGGGGGGCGGGGGGGGCAGAGGGGAGAGAATCCCAAGCAGATGCCTGCAGAACAAGGAGCCTGTCACAGGGCTCGATCTCACAACCCTGAGACCACAACCTGAGCCAAAACCAAGAGTCCAACGCTTAACTGACTGAGCCACCCAGGTGCCCCTAAATTCTTCTATTTTATACCAAATTCGAGTGTCACTCCTAACAGATACTGAGTGTATCTGTTCTCTTTCCTTGTCTCATATTTGAGAAGCTGGGTTCCTACTGTTGAGATGGAACTCAAGAATAATTTCACTTCGTATAAACTATATTTTTATTGTAGTATAATATATATAACATTTATCATTTCAACCATTTTTCTATGTACACTTTAGTAGCATTTAAGTACAGTCACAATGTGTTGCAGAATTATGCTTTCCCAGAACTTTCTCATCATCCCAAACAGAAACTCCGTACCCTCTAAACAATAAATTTTCCCCCTCCTCTCAGACTCTCTTTATGCTTTCTCTCTATGCATTTGCCCATTCTAGGTGCCTCGCATAAGTGGAATCATACAATATTTGTCCTTTTGTGTCTGATTTATCTTATTTAGCATGTTTTCAAAGTTCATTCATGTTGTAGCATGTATCAGAATGTCAATGCTTTTTAATGCTGAACAATATTCCATTGTATGTATACACTACATTTTGTCTATCCATCACAATTGTTTGTTGTTTTTTTTAAAGATTTTATTTATTTATTTGACAGAGAGACACAGCGAGAGAGGGAACACAAGCAGGAGGAGTGGCGGAGGGAGAAGCAGGCTTCCCGCTGAGCCGGGAGCCCGATGCGGGGCTCGATCCCAGGACCCTGGGATCTTGACCTGAGCCGAAGGCAGACACTTAATGACTGAGCCACCCAGGCGCCCCAATCCATCACAATTGTTGATGGCAATTTAGGCTATTTCTACCTTATGGCTATTGTGAATAATGTTGCTATGAACGTTGATATAAAAATAGATGTTTGAGTCTTTGCTTTTAATTATTTTGGGAGAAACTTTATCTTAAACAATGCTGAAGTTGTGGTTAAAATAAATCAAGTATGAAACTTTTATGGGGCAATCTCAGAAACTACCAATCACTTGTAACATATTTCTGGACAAAAATAAATTCTAAGTTTTAGATAACTAACAGAAAGAAATCCCTGGTAACTAACATATTGTAAGCTGGCAACATGGTATCTCCTATCTAAGAATTTTAAATTTATCTACAAACCTAAATATAGCTCATTTACATATTTTAGTTCTTTGGCTCTCCAGAACAAGAAGAATGAAGCAACAGATATGATTCTGGGCTAAGCAGTGTCATGGGGAGAGTCGCTATTAACCAGTCCCCTGTTAACAAAAATGAAATGAAGCTGGGGTCAAGAGTTGGGGCCTATGTTTCTCATGATTCCTTCCACCTGCTGTCTCCCTGGAAACAGATGCAATGCTCAGGGTGAGCCGAGAAATTTGAGGAGCTTGAAGGCTATGAACATTTTAATTTTTGGAGGCTTTACTCTAAATCACATCAAACATATAAAAGGCATCCATGTCCCATATTAAATATGTTTGACATAGCTAGAAAAGAGTTGAGATGAAGCTGAGTGGTTGGTACTACTTTTGTAGACAATTAAACATCTATTGATTCTTATTTTCCCATTTTATTTTTGTATTTTGAAGCCAATAAATTATTTTTCAGATCTCAAATATTTTCACTGGCCCTTAAAAATGCATAGGCCATAACCATATAGATAACTTGCTCTGTAGTGAGTCCTGATCTCAAAATAATTCTCATTTGCACACTTACTTCTAACAATACAGCTCTGACCATTACTGATTTTTGGACACTAATGCAATGGCCAGAAGAACAAGCAAACAGAAAAAAAAAATACTGTCTCTATAATTTCTGGGTATGAAATAAAACCATGTTGGTAATCAGAAGTTTCTAGAATTGAGAGTCACAACCTTCCTGAAATAAGCTACAAAATTCCTGACTCCAATCAGCTTCTTGAAAAAGGAAAATGCTGTACTAAAAATCAAGCATTGAAACAAATAACCTCTCCCTACTCCTACATGACCACAAGTAAAGACTCTGTGATTAACAAAGTCTTCTGTTAAAATTCAAAGCTAACTCCTCTCTTAAATTTCTTAAGCATCCATTGTGAATTACTTTAATAGCATAATAAAATTACTTTCTACCTAATACAGAATTGTGGCTTCCAGTTGGATATTCCCTTGAATGCTGGAGATGTATTTATTTTGTGATTAGCCTTCCATGACTCCAAGCCTTGGCATGACCAGTTCCTACCTTCCTGAAAGATTGTTCTACCACTTTTTAAACTAATAAATGCCTACCCAGCCTCCAAAGCCCAATTTAAATATTAGTGTCTCCACAGCCCTGTGCTGGCTCCCAGAGGCTCCCAGACTCATGCCCTTTTCTATGTTCCCACAGGACTTACCACATTTTATTTATTTGTTAACATGTTGGCTGCCTGCCACTAGACTTTCAACTTCTGCAGAGCAGAGCCCAAACATCTAGCACAGTTAATTTTATAAAGCAAGTGATTATTTTTGTCTACTATGCATGCATATGCTTTGCTAAGGGTGGCAATTATTCTATTAATTCTACCCAGAAAATGAAGACCAAAAAACTGTTTGACCATCTGTTCTCTCTCTTTGTGATGAAACAACATATTTGAGTATGATTTCGGCTAACTTTCTCATTCTTTCATAACAGCTAATTGTTGGTCTTTCCACTTGTCTTAAAGTTTCCATCACCTTGTGGAGATCATTATGATCAGACAATGTTTCAACCGTATCATAAAAAGCTGCTAACATAGCCAAAAGTTTTTCCACTTTTAGATTTCTGGGACGGTGTTTTGGGAGAAGATGTAGTTAGGTGAGTGTAGCTATGTGAGAGCAAGAGTAAGTGGGGGAGAGGTTGATAGAGTGTTATTAGTCTTCCGAGGAAGCTGGTTTATGATGTTCAAAGATCACTCATTGTGTTGTTGATTTCTGAGGGAATAATCAACATTAACTTTCTATTATTATGGCCCTTCAGCTATAAAAATTAAGTAAATTTCATGCAAAGAATTTCCCTATTTAGATAGGAGAAAACTATTCATTGATGAAGATGAGAAAGACTTTCTAGTTTACTACTTCCAGTAAATCCCAGAATCACAGGTAATTACTCCCATCAGGTTCAACTACTATAATTATATTTGCGCCCTCTGCTGTACATGCATGAAATTACAGAAAACTACGTGATAGTTCAAGATTTGTCTACACATTCTTGGTGCTGGCATTTTCCAAAAGCAGGTCTTCAAGAGCATACTTATTTCATTTCAGCTAGGAGACTTTAACATGATGGTGAAATTTTCCCTCCTGTAATTATTGGCTAATCTAAACAGAATAATAAATAGTGCGTCAGACGTAGTCATTATAGGTTTATTATGCTAGGGAAAATATTAATTAAAAGTTTGTAAAATGATTGAAATTACTTTATGATATGTCAATTATTTAAAAGCCAGCCTTTCTTCTATAATCACTGTACACTGATCATTTTCTCCTCGACTTTGCTTTTGTATATCCTCCTGTGTTTATTTAAATCAGAGTCAATTCTGAGACCCATAAACCTTTTTGCTGGCTTATGGCATTCAATAATTGTTTTATATGACATTTGTTTTGTGCCATTTGATTTGTTTCTATGCCATAAATTAAAAATTTCTGCTTCTGTCTAAATCTTATTAACCGAAAATAATATTAGTAGGCTGAGGCCATAGCTGTAAGTGGTCCTCTGTCAACCACTTATCTTTTTGTTTATCTTTCGTTCCAGGTTATGCAATTTTAAGCATCACACTCACCTTTAAATAATCATTCCACATCTTTAGAGCACCACACTCCATTCAGATTTACATGCTATATCTTAATTTTTAAAATTTTCTCCCTATGAATGAAGAAATATTTAAAATTTCATAGTTCAAAGCGGAAACAAGGATTTGTTTATACATGCTGATGTGGGTAATAATCTGTGAGTCTGAAAAATGAGTGTTTTGAATTTATTTCTTTCTACCTTACAGTGAATTTTTCTCCCTCTAAATCCAGGTATTTAGTTCATATTTATAAGTTTGGTGCAGGTTTAGATGATGTGTAAATCTGTGTTATTAGCCAAATATTTTTCTTTACTTTTAAGAACTATCTTATGTTTAAGATATATGAATATATCTTAGGAAGTAAATTTAATACATTACTTTTCAAAGAAAAAGTATGACAAATATTTTTCAAAACTAGAAAAACCCATTTAAAATCACACTAAATTAAAATGTATAAATAGAACAACAGGACAATGAATGGTTTCAAATATTATTGGACTTTAAATTAATTTCCAAATTTCAGGGAAAATTAAATTAATCTTCAAGTGTAGCTCAATGGACAATGACAATCAAAAAGAAAAGGGGGCTAAGGTGAAAATAAGGAAAATAGTGTTGGAAAATGTTTTATAATGGTATGTTCTATTATCCAGCTAAATGTTTTCCCTCTAAATATAATTTTTTGTTTTGGCTGCTTCAACCTAGATAAATATAACTAACTGGAAGGGAAAAACATCACAAATGCTGATAAATAATTTCTAGGTTTACTGCTTTTTATTTCAACACATTGAATTCAGTTTGACAGTAAGATACGTTCTATATTTAAATGTAGGAAACATGCATTTGGATATCAGCATATTATAATAAAGGAGTATTTGTATTTGGGGAGTTTAAAAATAAATTAAAGTAGCTTGTTTTCACCAGGAAAGGGGGAATACCCTAATAAAATGCCATGTGTGACCTGATTACTTCCAACAGTGGTTTCACATAATAGCCAGGCAGCTCTTCCTACACCTACTCATACTCAGAGTTCACCTAGGATGAAAGTTTGTCCCTCGAAGTCTGAAAATTGATTCCAATCTCACAGGGAGACACTGCAGATGGCTGATATTCTAATTCCGAACTTTGTTTTGAAGAAAAATGCTTTCTGAGGCAGATACAGTCTGTATGTTGCTGAAAACAAATGACTGCTAAGAAATTTGAAACGTTCAACCCCATTGACGAAGTAAGCATATTTTTCAAACAAAGACAAAAACTTATCCCTCTACACTTTCCTGGGAATGATGTGTTTTCATAGTCAATGCATGTGGAATAACTTGAGCAGGAATAACATTAATAAGATACTTCAACTGTTATATAAAATGATGAAATAAATTGATTATTTTTCCAAAAAGGAAAAAATGATTACATACGTCCTAATTCATATGTAAAGACAGATACAAATGACAAAGATATATTAAAACAGAGATAGCTAGCTGTTAAGTCAAACATCCACTCTCACTTTTTCTTTAGAAACAAACTTGGATGTACGTGAATTATGTGTATGTATGTGTATTTGGGTGTGCAAGCTAATAGACGACAATACACAGCTTTCCTTGAAAGTAGGTATTGTCATATGACTAAAATCAGCCAATAGGTGGATAATCAGGTTATTTGATACTCTAATAAAATTGGGTTCTTATTCTACAAGAAACCCCTTTTATATTAAAACACATAGATAGGCTAAAATCTAAATAACGGAAAAAGATTTATACCATGCAGTCACGAACCAAAAGAAAACTAGAATAGTCATATTAATATGAGAAAAAGTAGAATTCTTTCCCTTCCCCCCAGATTTATTGAAATATAACTGACAAATCAAATGGTATATATTTAAAGTATAGAATGTGATAATTTGATATGCATCTACATTGTGAATTATTTACCAGCATCAAGCTAATTAACATATCCATCACAGCACATATGTTACTTTTGGAGTGTGTGGTGAGAATGCTTAAGATCTACTCTCTTACAAATTTCAAGTGTACAATACAGTGTTATTAACTATAGTCACCATGCAGTATATTAGAGCCTCATCTTATAACTGAAAGTTTGTACCCTTTGACCAACATTTCATTTCCCCCATCCCTTATCCTCTGGCAAGCACCATTCTCTATTTCTATGAGTTCCACACTTTTTTTCTGTTTTTAGATTCCACATATAAGTGATACTATACAATATTTGTCTTTCTCTGTTTGTCTTATTTCACTTAGCAGAGTGCCCTCTGGTACATCCATATTGTTGCAAATGGTGAGATTTTTTTTTTTTTTCAAATGGTGGGATTTTCTTCTTTTTTATGTCTGAATAATATTCCATTATAATGTGATATATGTATCACATTTTCTTTATCCATTCATCCATCCATGGACACTTAAATTGTTTCCACATCTTGACTATTGTGAATAATGTTGAAATGAACATGGGAGTGCAGATTATCTCTTCAAGACCACGACTGCATTTCCTTTAGATATATATCCAGAAATGGGATTGTGGGATCATATGCTGATTTTATTTATAAACTTTTGAGTAATGTCCATACTGTTTTCCATAATGTCTGTACCAATTTATAATCCAACTAACAGTGCACAAGGGATCCCTTTTCTCCACATCCTCACCAATACTTGTTATCTCTTGTCTTGTTGATGACTGCCATCCTAACAGGAATGAGAGGATATCTCATGGTGGTTTTGACTTGCATTGCCCTGATGATTACTAATGTTAAGCACCTTTCATGTACCTGTTGGCCATTGTATGTCTTCTATGGAAAAATCCAGCTCCTTTGGCAATTTTTAAATTGGATTACTTGGGTTTGGTTTGGTTTTGCTTTTGACTATTGAGTTGTAAGAGTTCTTTATATTTTTTAGTTATTAGTGCCTTATCAGATACATGGTTTGCAAATATTTTATCCGATTCAGTAGGTTGCTTTCTCACTTTGTTGTTTCCTTTGCTGTGCAGAGGCTTTTTAGTTTGGTTCAGTCACACTTGCTTATTTTGGCTTTGGCTGCCTTTTGGTGTCATATCCAAAAACTCATTGCGAAGACCAATGTCAAGAAAGATTTTTCCTGATTTTTCTTCTGGGGCTTTTATAGTTTCAAGTCCTACATTTAAGTCTTTGGTCTATTTTGAGTTTAATTTTTGTGAGCAGTGTAAGACAGAGGTCCAGTTTCATTCGTTTCCATGTGGATATAGTTTTCCCAATACCACTTATTGAAGAGAGTATTCTTTCCCCATTGAGTGTTCTTGACACTCTTATCGAAGATTAGTTGCCCAGATGTGTGTGGGTTTATTTCTGGAAGTTCTATTCTATTCCATTGGTCTATGTGTCTGTTTTTATGCCAGTATATGCTGTTTTGATTACTATAGCTTTGTAATATAGTTTGAAATCTGAAAGCACGACACTTCCTGCTTTGTTCTTCTTGCTCAGGATTGGTTTGGCTATTCAGGATCTTTTGTGTGTCCATACAAATTTTAGAAGTGTTTTTTCTATTTCTGTGAAAAATGCTATTGAATTTTGATAGTGATTACTTTGAATCTATAGATTACTTTGGTAGTCTACAAACACTTTAACAACATAATTCTTCTACTTTAAGAAAATGCAATATCTTTCTTTTTTGTGTGCCTTTTTCAATTTCTATCATTAATGTTTTATAGTTTTCAGTGTGCAGGTCTTTTACCTCCTTGGAAATTTATTCCTAAGTATTTTATTGTTTTTGATGATATTGTAAATAGGATTTTCTTACTTCCTCTTTAAGATAGTTCAGTGTTAGTGTATAGAAATACAACTGAATTTTGTATGATAACTTTGTATCCTGAAACTTCACTGAACTAATTTACCAGTTTTTTATATAGAATTTTCTATATATAAGATTATGTAATCTGCAGAGATAATTTTACTTCTTTCTTTCCTATTTGAGCCTTTTATTTCTTTTCTTGCCTAACTGCTCTAGCTAGTACTTCTAATATTGTGTTGAACAGAAATGTCAAGAGTGGGCATTCTTTTCTTGTTCCTAATCTTAGAGGAAAGTTTTCAACTTTTCACCATTGTGTATGATGTTAGCTGTGGGCTTTTCATATATGGTCTTTATTATGTTGAAATACATTCCTTCCATGCTTAATTTGTTGAGAGTTTTTAATGAAAGGATGTTGAATACTGCCCAATGCTTTTTCTGCATCTATTGAAATGATCATGTGATTTCTATCCTTCATTCTGTTAATGTGGTGTATCAATACATGGATTATTGAAACATCCTTGCATCCCAGAGATAAATCCTGCCTCATGATGTATGATCCTTTTAATGTACAGTTTAATTCAGTTTGCTAGGATTTTATTAAGGACTTTTTAAATCTATATTCATCAGAGATATTGATCTATAGTTTTTTTTATAGTGTCCTTGTCTGCTAATGCTGGCCTCGTAAAATGAGCTTAGAAGTGTTTCTTCCTCTTCATTGTTTTAGAATAGTTTGAGAAGGTTTGGCATCAATTCTTCTTTAAATATTTGGAAGAATTCACCAGTGAAACCATCTGCACCTGGAGTTTTCTTCACTGGGGGACTTTTGATTACCGATTCAAAATCCTTACCAGTTATAGGTCTATTCAGATTTTCTATTTCTTCCTGATTCAGTCTTGGTAGGTTGTATGTTTCTAGGAATCCAATCATTTCTTCTAAGTTATCCAGTTTGTTGGCATATAATTATTGACAGTAGTCTCTTATGATACTATGTATTTCTGTGGTATTATTGTGTGCTGACTGGATAACTACAAATGACTTGTCTTGGAGTTCATGGATTCTTTCTTCCGCTGATCTTGCCTGTTGTTGAAGCTCTCTATTATAGTCTTCATTTCTTGTATTCTTCAGCTTCAGAATTTCTGTTTTTTTTCTCTCTGTTGAAACTCTTGTTTTGTTTGTATATTGTTTTCTTCATTTCATTGAGTTCTCTGTGTTCTTTTGTAGCTCACTGAACTTCCTTAATATAATTATCTTAAATTATTTGTCAGGCCATTTGTAGATTTCCATTTCTTTTTGGTCCTTTGCTGGAAAACTATTGTGTTCCTTTTGTGGAGTCATATTTCTTTGATTTTTTGTGTTCTTTGAAGTTTCCACCGATGTCTTTACATTTGAAGAAGCATCACCTCCTCCAGTCTTCCTGACTGCTCTGGGAGAGATATACCTTCACCTGTCAATCTGTTTAGAGATTCTGAGGCTTTCTCACACCTTTGCTATGGATGTGACTAACTCACACTTCCTGTTCCTTCTTGGGGGAATTCTTAAAATTGTATGCCTTCTCTCAGTCTTGCAAAACCTGGCTGGATGCTTTGAACTTCCTGTTTGTTTTCTCTAGAGCAGTGCCCTGAAATGTCAAGTTTGTGAACATTTTCCTAATCCCATGGTCTGGCTCACTTTCTTCACTTGTTTGCTGATTGCCTCTAAAGGCTCACTCTTGCCATCCATGGAAGCCCACACTGGGAGCTAGACACAGAGGGTGGGGAAGGGGAGAGTGAGGGGTGTGAGTGAGGCACACAGAGCAATAAAGGCTCCTGTGGGCCAGCGGGGGGGTCCACAGACAAGGAGTCCACCAGTGGGTAGTGGGCAAGTCTCTTGGTGGATATGATGAATCAGTTAGTAGGAAGAACTGTCAAACAGTTAGTAGTGTCCCTTTGATGAACTCTGAGCTCTGGCTATTGTCTCCCAGCCTCTCCTAGCCCAGTAGATTTTGTAGATTATCCCAGTAAAGAAGGAGGAAGAAAGAAGTGGGCCTCTTGGCTGTGTCCTGCATAGCTGGAGAAGCCTAGCTCTTGCTTTCTTTTGTGGAAAAAATCATGGGCTGTCGAGCTCTTTCCTGGCACTGAGCCATGCTGCTTTGGGGGAGAAGGGATATGGGCAAAATGTAACTGTTTCTTTTATCCTCTTCAGTGCATCTACTCTGGAATTTTTTTGCCTCAAGAGTGTGCTGGAACTTCTCCACTGGACTCCTAGACTCTCACAAAGGCACTTTCATCCCTGGGTAATTGTCAGAATTGATGCTCTGTGGTAGGGCTATAGTAGAGTACTCCTATTCCACCATCTTGCTGATGTCAATCCAGAAAAATACAATTCTGAAGAAGAAAAATTTCCAGGGATAAAAAGGGACATTCCCATGATAAAGTGGCTAATGCACCAAGAATGCATAGCTATCCTAAATGTAAATGCACTTAACAAAAGATCTTCAAAATACATAGAGCAAAAAATGGTAGAACTGAAAGTAGAAATAGAAAAACTCGCCATGAAAGTTGGAGATTTTAACACCCCTCTCTTTGTAATCTATGGAATGATTAGACAGAAATCAGTAAGGACATACAATACCTAAAACCACCATCAACCAGATTGACTTAATTATAATTTTTAGACCTCTTGACCCAATAACAGCTGAATAAACATTTTTTTAAAGTGCACATGAAACATTATAAAAATAGACCATATCTTCTGTCATAAAACAAACCTTAACAAATTTAAAGAAAATAAAAACACAGAAAGTATGTTTTCTGACCATAGTGGAGTTAAACTAGAAGTAAATAACAAAAAGATATTTGGAAACTCCCCAAATATTTGGAAATTACACAACAAATTTCTAAACAATCCACTGGTCAAAGAGGAAGTGTCAAGAACATTAGGAAATATATTAAAGTGAATAAAAAATGAAAATACAACATATCAAAATTGTGGGATGCACCAAAGCAATACTTAGAGGAAAATTTATACCATTAAATGCATATGTTATGAAGGAATAGAGATGTCAAATAAAAAAATCTAATATTCCATCTTAGTAAACAAACAAAAAAAACAAAAAACAAAAAAGAGAGAGAGAGAGAAAATTAAACTTCAGCAAGCAGAAGTAAAGAAATGACAAAGATAGTAAGGTGTTTTTCTACATGGAAACCCCCAAAGAATTTACAAAAAACTAAATGAGTTAGCAAGGTCACAGAATATAAGGTCAGATATACAAAAATATGCAAGTCAACTTACATAAAAGTAATTATGTCTCTATATACTAGCAATAAACAATTGGAAACCAAACTTTAAAAAGTACCATTTAAAATAGCTCAAAAAAGGGCGCCTGGGTGGCTCAGTTGGTTAAGCGACTGCCTTCGGCTCAGGTCATGATCCTGGAGTCCCTGGATCGAGTCCCGCATCGGGCTCCCTGCTCGGCAGGGAGTCTGCTTCTCCCTCTGACCCTCCCTCCTCTCATGTGCTTGCTCTCTCATTCTCTCTCTCTCAAATAAATAAATAAATAAATCTTTAAAAAAAAAAAATAAATAAAATAAAATAAAATAGCTCAAAAAATTGAGTACTTAAGAATCTTAAGAAAGATGTATAGGGTCTGTATGCTGAGGACTACAAAATGCTGATTAAAGAAATCAAAGACCTAAATGAGCTGATAAAAATACCATGCTCAGGGGTGCCTGGGTGGCTCAGTCGTTAAGCGTCTGCCTTCGGCTTAGGTCATGATCCCAGGGCCCTGGGATCAAGCCCTGCATTGGGCTCCCTGCTCGGCGGGAAGCCTGCTTCTCCCTCTCCCACTCCCCCTGCTTGTGTTCCTGTTCTCGCTATCTCTCTCTCTGTCAAATAAATAAATAAAATGTTAAAAAAAATACCATGCTCATAATTTAAAACACTCAATATAGTTAATTTATCAATAATTCCTAAATTTATCTGTAGACTTAACACAGGGACACCTGGGTGGCTCAGTCAGTTAAGAGTCTGCCTTTGGCTCAGCTCATGATCCTGGAGTCCTGGGATGGAGCCCCACATCAGGCTCCCTCCTCACTGGGGAGTTTGCTTCTCCCTCTGCCCCTCACCTCACTTTCATGCTCTCTCTCACTCTCTCTCTCTCTCAAATAAATAGATAAAATCTTTTAAAAATTAAAAAAAAAAAGACTTAACACAATTTCAATCAAAAGCCCCACAGGATTTTTTGTAGATATAGACAAGCTGGTTCTAAAATTTATATGAAAGGCAAATGAATTAAAATAACAAATATAATTATGAAAAATAAGAACAAACTTGGAAGACACACTACCCAACTTTAAGTCTTACTATAAAACTACAACAAACAAGAATATATTGTAATGGTGAAAGTATAGACCACAGATCAAAGGAACAGAAAATATATCTAGAAGTAGACTCATATAAACATGATCAACCAATTGCTGACAAAGGAGAAAAGTTAATTCAATGGAAAAAAAAATAGTCTTCTCAATAAATTTTGCTAATTTTTTGAACAACTGAATATACATTGGTTAAAAAAAGGAACCTCAACTGATACCTCACACATTTGACAAAAATTAGCTCAAAATGTACCATAGACTTAAATATAAAATATAAAACTATAAATCTTTTAGAAGAAAACAGGAGAAAATCATTGTGACCTTAGGTTAGGAAAATAGTTTTAAGATATGCCATAAGAGGCCCTATCAATTAAGAAATATTTGATAAATTAAATTTCATCAAAATTAAAAACTTTTATCTGTGAAATACACTATTAAGAGAATAAAAAGATAAGCTACAGGCTGGGAGAAAAAAATTGCAAATCACATATCTAACAAAGGACTTCAAGAGAGAAAAGAAAAAGAATTCTCTCAATTCAATAATGAGAAAATAACTCAATTTGAAAATTAGGCAAAATATTTGAACACACTTCACCAAAGAAAAATGCAAATGGCCATAAATAAATAAAAAGATGCTCAACATTGTTGGCCATCAATGAATATTAAAACACAATGAATACAAATCAAAATCCCAACAAGTTATTCTGTGGATATTAACAAACTGATTCCAATATTTATATGGAGAGGCAAAAGACCCAGAACTGTCAACATAATATTGAAGGAGAACAAAATCAGACGACTGATACCACTCAATTTTAAGACTTATTATAAGGGGCGCCTGGGTGGCTCAGTCATTAAGGGTCTGCCTTCGGCTCAGGTCATGATCCCAGGGTCCTGGGATCAAGCTCCGCATCAGGCTCCTTGCTCGGTGGGAAGCCTGCTTCTCCCTCTTCCATTCCCCCTGCTTGTGTTCCCTCTCTCTCTCTGTGTCTCTCTCTGTCAAATAAATAAGTAAAAATCTTTAAAAGTAAAAATAAATAAAAATTATCTTAAAAAAAAAGACTTACTATAAGACTACAGTAATCAAGACAGCATGGCATTGATGAAATAATAGACAGATGAATGGGACAGAATAGATGGCCCAGAAATAGATGCACGTAATATAATCAGATGATCTTTGACAAAAGAGGAAAAGCAACACAACAGAGAAAAGATAGCCTTTTCAACAAATGGTTGAACAACTGGACGTCCATCTGCAAAAAAATGAATTTAGACACACGCTGTATGCCCTTCATAAAAATTCACTCAAATGGATCATAAACCTAAATGTAAAATGCGAAGCTATAAAACTGCTAGAAGATAACATAGAAGAAAACCTATGACGATTACCTCTTACATACAAAGGCAAGATAGATGAAGGAAATAATTGATAAGCAAGACTTCTTTAAAATGAAAAACTACTTTGCAAAGACACTATCAAGAATGAGCAGACAAGCCACAGATTAGGAGAAAAATATTTGCAAAAGATATAACTAATAAAGGATTATTATACAAAGAACTCTTAAAACTCAACAATAAAACTAACAACATGATTTTAAAATGGGCAAAAGACCCTGAACAGACGCACACTAACAAACATAAACAGATGGCAAATAAGCCTATGAAAAGATGACCAGTATCAAATGTCACTAGAGAGTTGTGAATTAAAACAACAAGATGCCATTATACACATATTAGAATGACCAAACTCCCAAGCACTGACAATACCAAATATTACCATTTGGTGGAGCGACAAGAACTCTCATTCATTGCTGATGGGAATGCAAAATGTTATAGCCACTTTGGAAGACAATTGGTGGTTTCTTACAAAACTGAATATCCTCTTACCCTATGATCCAGCAGTCATGCACATTGGTATTTATCCAAATTAGCTGAAAACCTATGTCCACACAAAAATCTATACTCAGATGTTTATAGCAGCTTTATTCATAACTGCCCAAACTTGGAAATAACCAAGTTTTCCTTCAGGAGGTAAACAGATGAATAAACTGTGGTACATTCAAATATTTCAGCTCTAAAAAGCAATGGGCTATAAAACCATGAGCAGACACGAGAGACCTCAGTGCATATTATTAAGTGAAAAAAGCCAATCTGGAAAGGCCACATACTTTATGATTCCAACTATATGATATTCTGGAGAAGGTAAAACTAATGGAGACAGTAAAAAGATCAGTGGTTGCCCAGGGTTGAGGGGAGGGAGGGATGAAGAGGCAGAGCGCAGAGAATTTTCTGGGCAGGGAAACTATTCTGAATGAAACTATAATGGTGAAAACATGCCATTATACATTTTTCCAAACCCATATAATGTACAACACCAAGAGAGAATCCTAATGTATGAACTATGGGCTTTAGTTAATACTATTGTATCAATAGTGACTCATCAATTGTAACAAATGTACCACACTAATGCCAGATATTAATAAGAAGAAAAACTGAGGGGGAAGGGGTTTTATATGGGAACTCAGTGTACTTTCCACTCAATTTTCTTATCAACCTAAAACTTCTCTTAAATATAGTCTATTCATTATTTTTTAAAGATAATTTAGGGGCACCTATTGGGTGGCTCAGTTGGTGGAGTGTCCAACTTTTGATTTTGGCTCAGGTCATGATCTCAGGGTTGTGAGATCTAGCCCCATGTTGGGCTTTGCACTCAGCACAGAGTCTGCTTGGGTTTCTCTCCCTCTGCCCCTTCCCCCACTCACTCTCTCTCTCTCTCAAATCTTCAAAAAACCCAACAATTTAGAGTCTCACAAAATTTTATTTGTAATAGCCAAACCTGGAAACATTCAGATGTCCTTTAATGAGTGAAACGTTAAGCCAACTGTGCTACATTTATTCTATGGAACGATACTCAGTAATAAAAAGGAACAAACTATTGATATATATACAACTTAGATGAATCTAAAAGAAATTATGCTGAAAGAAAATAGTCAATCTCAAAAAGTTATATACTATATAATTCCATTTATATATCATTCTTAAAAGGACAAAATGATAGAAATGAAGATCAGATTAGTGGTTACCAGGGGTTAGGGATGGTGGAGAAAGTGTTCCTCAAAAACTTAAAAATAGAACTACCTTACGATCCAGCAATTGCACTATTTGGTATGTACCCAAAGAATACAAGAACACTAGTTCAAAGGAAACATGCACCCCTATAATTACAGCAGCATTATTTATAATAACCAAGATATGGAAGCAGCCCAAGTGTCCATCAATTGATGTATGGATAAAGAAGGTGTGGTGAATATATATAATATATGGATTAGTTATTACTATATATAATATAATGGATTAGTATATATATTATATATATGTGCATACATATAATGGAATATTACTCAGCCATAAAAAAGAATGAAATCCTGCCATTTGCAATGACACTGATGGAGCTAGAGGGTATAATGCTAAGCAAAATAAGTCAGAGAAAGACAAATACCATATGATTTCACTCATATGTGGAATTTAAGAAACAAAACAAATGCACATAAGGGGAGAAAAAAGAGAGGGAAACCAAGAAATAAGACTCTTAACTACAGAGAATAAACTGATGGTTGCCAGAGGGGAGGTGGGTGGGGTGATGGGTTAAACAGGTGATTGGGATTTAGGAGTGTTCTTGTGATGAGCACCAGGTGATGTATGGAAATGTTGAATTAGTATATTGGGCACCTGAAACAAATATAATACTGTATGTTAACTAACTGGAATTAAAATAAAACTTAAAAAGAAAAAAGAAATTAAAATATTCAGCACTCCTATTCATCAATAGGCACAATAAAGGCAGTGAAAAGATAGCCACAAATTAGAAGATATTGGCCTTACCTACAATGGATTAGTATATAGACCATATAAAGAATGAATAAGAAATTTTTAGAGATTTTTTTTAAAGATTTTATTTATTTATTTGACAGAGAGAGAGCGCACAAGCAGGGGAAACGGCAGGCAGAGGGAGAGGGAGAAGCAGGCTCCCCATTGAGCAGGGAGCCCGATGTGGGACTCGATCCCAGGACCCTGATATCATGACCTGAGCCGAAGGCAGCTGCTTAACCAACTGAGCCACCCAGATGCCCTGAATAAGAAAATTTTTAAATTACCAATAATCCAATAGAAAAATGGAAGACATTTCATGTAAAATTAGTATATAGACTATATAAAGAATGAGTATTTTTTAAATTATCAATAATCCAGTAGAAAAATGGCAAAGATGGAAGGAAAGATGGTGGAGGAGTAGGGGACCCTATTTCAACTGGTCCCCAGAATTGAGCTGGATATCTACCAGACCACTCTGAGCACCCACAAAACCAGCCTGAGATGTAAGAAGATCTGGATCTCTACAAACAGAATATCGCAGGCGGTTGGTTTTGAGGTACGAAGCAGGGAGCCCTGATTCCGCGGGCAGATATCGGAGGATAAACGGCAGCGGGAGGGAGCCTGGCCGTGGGGATCCTACACTGCCGGTGAGCGACAGCCTCGCCTACTGCGGACGGGGCACAGACTCGCAGAATGGTAGTGGCGGGGAAAGGACTTTAGGGCAACCCCCGGGGCAGAAACCTGGAGCGGTGGGGTCGCACCTGCGAACTGCAGCCCCCGGGACGGAAATCCAGAGCAGTGGGGTCGTGCTGGCGAACTGGGAGCAGCTGGCGGTTTTAGAAGCACAAAGGGCAGAGACGTGCCCCGACCTGGAGGCAGGACTGGGGGCGCTGCGGAGGGGCGCACAACCCAGGACGCTGCAGTTTACAGCAGACGGACAGAAACGGAAACAGTGTGGCCTGCAGAGCTCACTGAAGAACAGACTGCGGTCTCTCTGCTCCGAGGCAGAGGGTTGGAAATGGTCTCTTCTGCTCTGACTTGTGGAAGACACATGGAAAGCCACCAGGGAAAGCCACCAGAGAACAAAAGCCCCCAAAACTGATTCCCGCTGAGCCCATCCCCCGCCACAGGGGGGCAGGGCAACTCCGCCCAAACAGGGTTGCCTGAGTAACAGCGCGGCAGGCCCCTCCCGCAGAAGACAGGCTGGGAAAACAAGAGGCCAGCAACCCTAAGGTCCCAAGAAAACAGGTGCATCTTGCTTGGGTTCTGGTCAATAATTTGGACTCTGTACATTCCCTCAAACACCCATCAACAGAATGACTAGGAGGAGGAACCCCCAAAATAGAAAAGACTCAGAGATTATGACTTATGCTGCAGATTTACAAATGGATGCAGATATAACCAAGATGTCGGAGATGGAATTCAGGCTAGCAATTGTGAAGACAATGGCTAGAATGGAGAAATCAATTAATGACAACATAGAGTCTCTAAGCGCAGAAATGAAAGGCGAATTGGCAGAACTTAAAAATGCTATCAATGAGATCCAATCCCATCTAGATAATCTTAACAGCTAGGGTAAGTGAGGCAGAAGAACGAATAAGCGACCTGGAAGACAATATAATAGATAAAAAGGGAAAAGAGGAGGCCAGGGAAAAACAACTCAGAATCCATGAAAATAGAATCAGAGAAATAAGTGACACCATGAACCGTTCCAATGTCAGAATAATAGGAATCCTGGAGGGAGTGGAGAGAGAGAGAGGACTAGAAGATGTATTTGAGCAAACCATAGCTGAGAACTTCCCTAATCTGGGGAATGAAATAATCATTCGTGTCCTAGAGGCAGAGAGGACCCCTCCCAAGATCAAGGAAAACAGGCCAATACACCCCGGCATGTAATAGTAAAACTTGCAAATTTTAGAACCAAGGAAACCATCTTAAGGGCACTTAGGGGTAAGAGATTCCTTACGTACAGAGGGAGGAACATCAGAATAACGTCAGACCTATCCACAGAGACCTGGCAAGCCAGAAAGGCGTGGCAAGACACATTCAGGGTACTAAATGAGAAGAACATGCAGCCAAGAATACTTTATCCGGCAAGGCTGTCATTTAGAATGGATGAAGAGATGCAGAGCTTCCACGACCAGCAGAAACTGAAAGAATATGTGACCACTAAGCCAGCCCGGCAAGAAATATGAAAGGGGGTTCTATAAAAGGAGAAAGACCCCAAGAGTGATATACAACAGAAATTTATAGGGACAGTCTATAAAAACAACATCTTTGGGCGCCTGGGTGGCTCAGTTGGTTAAGTGACTGCCTTCGGCTCAGGTCATGATCCTGGAGTCCTGGGATCGAGTCCCACATCGGGCTCCCTGCTCAGTGGGGAGTCTGCTTCTCCCTCTGACCCTCCCCCCTCTCATGCTCTCTCTATCTCATTCTCTCTCTCAAATAAATAAATAAAATCTTAAAAAAAAAAAAAACATCTTCACAGGCAACATGATGACAATTAATTCATATCTTTCAATAATCACTCTCAACGTGAATGGCCTAAATGCTCCCATAAAATGGCACAGGGTTGCAGATTGGATAAAAAGACAGGACCCATCCATATGCTGCCTACAAGAGACTCATTTTGAACCTAAAGATACATCCAGACTGAAAGTGAAGGGATGGAGATCTATCTTCCATGCCAGTGGACCTCAAAAGAAAGCTGGGGTAGCAATTCTTATATCAGACAAATTAGATCGGAAGAATAAACATTGTTAAAATGTCTATGCTACCCAGAGCAATCTATACCTTCAATGCCATCTAAAGTCTGTAATTAGAGACACAGAAGGACACGATATCATTCTTAAAGGGTCTATCCAACAAGATCTAACAGTTGTAAATATCTATGCCCCCAACATGGGAGCAGCCATCTACATAAGCCAACTGTTAACCAAAATAAAGAGTCATATTGATAACAATAAGTTAATTGTAGGAGACCTCAATACTCCACTCTCAGCAATGGACAGATCATCTAAGCAGAAAATCAACAAGGAAACAAGAGCTTTGAATGATACATTGGGCCAGATGGACCTCATAGATATTTACAGAACATTCCACCCTAAAACAACAGAATACTCATTCTTCTCAAGCGCACATGGAACTTTCTCCAGAATAGACCACATACTGGGTCACAAATCAGGTCTCAACCGATACCAAAAGATTGAGATTATTCCCTGCATATTCTCAGACCACAATGCTTTAAAACTGGAACTCAATCACAAGAAAAAATTTGGCAGAAATTCAAACCCTTGGAAGCTAAAGACCACTCTGCTCAAGAATGTTTGGGTCAACCAGGAAATCAAAGAAGAACTTAAACAATTCATGGAAATCAATGAGAACGAAAACACATTGGTCCAAAACCTATGGGATACTGCAAAGGCGGTCCTAAGGGGGAAATACATAGCCATCCAAGCCTCACTCAAAAAAACAGAAAAATCCCGAATTCACCAACTAACTCTACACCTTAAAGAACTAGAGAAAAAGCAACAAACGATGCCTAAGCCACGCATTTGAAGAGAAATAATTAAAATTAAAGCAGAGATCAATGAATTAGAAACCAGAAACACAGTAGATCAGATCAACGAAACTAGAAGTTGGTTCTTTGAAAGAATTAATAAGATCGATAAACCACTGGCCAGACTTATGCAAAAGAAAAGAGAAAGGACCCAAATTAATAAAATTATGAATGAAAGGGGAGAGATCATGACTAACACCAAGGGAATAGAAACAATTATTAGAAATTATTATCAACAACTATATGCCAATAAACTGAGCAATCTGGATGAAATGGAGGGCTTCCTGGAAACTTATAAGCTGCCAAGACTGAAACAGGAAGAAATTGACAACCTGAATAGGCCAATAACCAGTAACGAGATTGAAGCAGTGATCAAAAACCTCCCAAAAAACAAGAGTCCAGGGCCTGATGGATTCCCTGGGGAATTCTACCAAACATTCAAAGAAGAAATAATACTTATTCTACTGAAGTTGTTTCAAAAAATAGAAACAGAAGGAAAACTTCCAAACTCATTCTATGAGGCCAGCATTACCTTAATCCCCAAACCAGGCAAAGACCCCAACAAAAAGGAGAATTTCAGACTGATATCCCTGATGAATATGGATTCCAAAATCCTCAACAAAATCCTAGCTAATAGGATCCAACAATACATTAAAAGGATCATCCACCACGACCAAGTGGGATTTACCCCCGGGATGCAAGCGTGGTTCAACAATCGCAAATCAATCAGTGTGATAGAACACATTAATAAGAGGAGGGAGAAGAACCATATGGTCCTCTCAATTGATGCAGAAAAAGCATTTGACAAAATACAACATCCTTTCCTGATTAAAACTCTTCAGAGTATAGGGATAGAGGGAATATTCCTCAAGTTCATAAAATCCATCTATGAAAAACCCACAGCGAATATCATCCTCAATGGGGAAAAGCTGAGAGCCTTTCCCTTAAGATCAGGAACACGTCAAGGATGCCCACTCTCGCCACTATTGTTCAACATAGTACTAGAAGTCCTAGCAACAGCAATCAGACAACAAAAAGAAATAAAAGGTATTCAAATTGGCAAAGAAGAAGTCAAACTCTCTCTTTATGTGGAAAACCCAAAAGACTCCACCCCCAAATTACTAGAACTCATACAGCAATTCAGTAATGTGGCAGGATACAAAATCAATGCACAGAAATCAGTTGCTTTCTTATACACTAACAACGCAACTGTAGAAAGAGAAATTAGAGAAACGATTCCATTTACAATAGCACCAAAAACCATAAGATACCTCGGAATAAACCTAACCAAAGAGGTAAAGGATCTATACTCTAGGAACTACAAAACACTCATGAAAGAAATTGAAGAAGACACAAAAATATGGAAAAATATTCCATGCTCATGGATCGGAAGAATAAACATTGTTAAAATGTCTATGCTACCCAGAGCAATCTATACCTTCAATGCCATCCCGATCAAAATTCCAATGACATTTTTCAAAGTGCTGGAACAAACAATCCTAAAATTTGTATGGAATCAGAAAAGACCCTGAATCGCCAAGGAAATGTTGAAAAAGAAAAACAAAGCTGGGGGCATCACGTTGCCTGATTTCAAGCTATATTACAAAGCTGTGATCAGCAAGACAGCATGGTACTGGCACAAAAACAGACATACAGACCAATGGAACAGAATAGAGAACCCAGATATGGACCCTCAACTCTATGGTCAAATAATCTTTGACAAAGCAGGAAAAAACATGCAATGGAAAAAAGACAGTCTCTTCAATAAATGGTGCTGGGAAAATTGGACAGCCACATGCAGAAGAATGAAACTTGACCATTCTCTAACACCATTCACAAAGATAAACTCAAGTGGATGAAAGAACTCAATGTGAGACAGGAATCCATCAAAATCCTAGAGGAGAACACAGGCAGTAACCTCTTTGACATCGCCCACAGCAGCTTCTTTCAAGATACATCTCCAAAAGCTAGTGAAACAAAAGCAAAAATGAACTTTTGGGACTTCATCAAGATAAAAAGCTTCTGCACAGCAAAGGAAACAGTCAACAAAACAAAGAGGCAACCCACAGAATGGGAGAAGATATTTGCAGATGACACTACAGATAAAGGGCTGGTATCCAAGATCTATAAAGAACTCAAACTCAACACCCAAAAACAAATAATCAAGTCAAAAAGTGGGCAGAAGATATGAAAAGACACTTCTCTGAAGAAGACAAACAAATGGCTAAGAGACACATGAAAAAGTGTTCATCATCATTAGCCATCAGGGAAATCCAAATCAAAACCACATTGAGATACCACCTTACACCAGTTAGAATGGCCAAAATGGACAGGGAAAGAAACAACAAATGTTGGAGAGGTTGTGGAGAAAGGGGAACCCTCTTACACTGTTGGTGGGAATGCAAGTTGGTACAGCCACTTTGGAAAACAGTGTGGAGGTTCCTCAAAAGTTTAAAAATAGAGCTACCCTATGACCCAGCAATTGCACTCCTGGGTATTTACCCCAAAGACACAGATGTAGTGAAAAGAAGGGCGATATGCACCCCAGTGTTCATGGCAGCAATGTCCGCAATAGCCAAACTGTGGAAAGAGCCAAGATGCCCTTCAACAGATGAATGGATAAAGAAGATGTGGTCCATATATACAATGGAATATTACTCAGCCATCAGAAAGGATGAATACCCAACTTTTACATCAGCATGGATGGGACTGGAGGAGATTATGCTAAGTGAAATAAGTCAAGCTGAGAAAGTCAATTATCACATGGTTTCACTTATTTGTGGAACATAAGGAATAACATGGAGGACACTAGGAGAAGGAAAGGAAAAATGAGGGGGGGAATTGGAGGGAGAGATGAACCATGAGAGACTATGGACTCTAAGAAACAAACAGGGTTTTAGAGGGGAGGGGGGAGGGGGGATTGGTTAGCCCGGTGATGGGTATTAAGAAGAGCACGTACTGCATGGAGCACTGGGTGTTATATGAAAACAATGGATCATGGATCACCACATCAAAAACTAATGATGTATTGTATGGTGACTAACATAACATAATAAAATTAAAAATAAATAAATAAATAAATAAAATAAAATACTGAAAAAAAAAAAAAAGAAAAATGGCAAAGACGTTTCACAAAAGATATTGAAAGACATTTCACAAAAATTAAAACAGATAAAAATGTGCTGGATCTCATGATTAACTAGTGAAATATTAATTAAAATTATAATGACACATGATATCACAACAACATAATTACAAATATACATATTTTACCCATATTAAGTGTTGGCAGAGACTTGAAGCCTCAGGAACTCTCATATATTGCTAGTAAGTGTGAAAATTGGTACAAATCACTTTAAAAGACCATTAGACATAACCCAGAAATTTTCAGTTTCATGATCCAGTAATTCTACTCCTAGGTCTCTATCTAGAGAAAGTCTTGCCCATTTGTGCCAGAGGACAGGTTTATATTAGCTCTCTTCCCAAGAGCAACAAATTGAAGCCATCCAAAATCTTCCATCTGTAGAACGGATTGATAAATTATGGTATCTTCATTCAATGAATTATTCTATACCAGCATAAATTAATGAACCACAGTTATACACACATACACATGGATGAATCTCTGGAACATAAGAGTGAGAAACAAAGATGAGTTTCAGAACAAAACATACGGGGTACCTGGGTGGCTCAGTTGGTTAAGCAACTGCCTTTGGCTCAGGTCATGATCCTGGAGTCCCAGGATCGAGTCCCACATCAGGCTCCCTGCTCAGCAGGGAATCTGCTTCTCCTTCTGACCCTCCCCCCTCTCATGTTCTCTCTCTCTCTCTCATTCTCTCTCTCAAATAAATAAATAAAATCTTTTAAAAAAAGAACAAAACATACAATTGATTCCAAATTATATGTAGGTGCAAAATCATATATAGGTGGAAAACTTAAAAGAAAAGAAAAACAAAGTGTCTTAGAAATGCATAATGGTGGTTATCTCTGAAAGGGGTTGGAGGAGCACAGGAAGAACTAATGATGTACTAATTCCTAAGGTGGGGGTGAAATGGATGCTTATTTTATTGTTATTTTAGAAACCTACTTGAGCATTATGTGCCCTCATGTATATATTTAATAACAAAGGTTTAAAAAATTACAAAATAAAGAGGTGATTCAGACTGGTGATCTAGATGAATAGACTCTACTACCAGTAGTTGACTTAAATCTCTATGGAAATCAAAATGAGTGAAGAGAACGAAGCACTTGAGGAAAAATGTTGCTGAAGACAGAAGCTTTGTTTCCCAAAGTGAGTGTCTAAACTTGCATCTGACTTAGATACTTGTGTGGTATAACTCCACAATTCTTAACAATCCTTAAATAAGGTCCATAAACAGTTTTTATAAGCAATTAAGTCATAACATTATCAAATTATGAATGTCCCAAGGGATTGTGTAGCTAAAAGGAGTTCGGTTTTATTGACGTCTCTCAGAATTTTCCGTTTTTATTGTAATTCCCTTTTCATTTGAACCTGTGTCCATTTCCATAGCTATAATAAGCAGAAGCTCAAGGCCAAGAAAAACTGATTAGACATAATGTCCTGAAGATAAAATTTCTGGGAATATAAATTCCACAACTCACATCTTAAAAGTGCCCTCATTGGGGCGCCTGGGTGGCTCAGTTGGTTAAGCGACTGCCTTTGGCTCAGGTCATGATCCTGGAGTCCTGGGGTCGAGCCCCGTATCGGGCTCCGTGCTCAGCAGGGAGTCTGCTTCTCCTTCTGACCCTCTCCCCTCTCATGCTCTCTCTCTCTATCTCATTCTCTCTCTCAAATAAATAAATAAAATCTTTAAAAAAAAAAGTGCCCTCATAGCCCTAGTGGACATTTCATTGGCAGTGAAATTCAAAACATAGATTTCTGTTCAGGGTCTGCCATGGACTTGAGACTAGCAAGATTTTGTACCCTATTTTCTTATCACTCGGTCTGTAAAATAAGAAAACTAATAGTGAGGTCTTAAATGGATTATTGAAACAAATAACTAGGAAAAAAATTTTGCCCTTAATAGTACTGTAAGGTGCCTTGGTGCTGGACAAGAGATAGTCCATTAATGCTGACTAGAACAACATAGCTTTGAGACTTGGATCACAGAAGCCCTCCCTCATTAAAGAAGCCCATATGGCTCCCAAACCCATCTAAGACCCCCAACTATGTGCTTCCTTCAGCCTCAGATCTTTAATCAACACAGATGCTGAGATTTTAGCCAAGGTGCTTGCCCTGCATCTGAATAAACTGTTCCTGCAATTAATTAACCCAGACCAAGCAGTTTTTGTGCTGGTCACAGATCCTCTGGCAACCAGGGGAGACCCTCATCCATCATCTCATCTCACACCACCAAACCCCCATTTATATCCCAGCCTCAGACTCTGAGGAGGCATCTGAGGAGAGAGGGAGCCTCTTTCTGTTTCAAACATGAGCCAGATTTGTTACTAGTTTTTCTTCTTTCATTCCACAAGATTCCATCTCCTCATACTTTATGAAATGAAGCTTGCCCATTATCTTAAAAAACAACCCAAAGTTTCTTTACCTTTTCTGTTGTTCAATATATGTAAAGATTTTTTTCTAGATATACATGTATCTTGTTATAGATAAATAAATATTCAAACTTTTAACATCATGTAACCCAAACCAGCAAGTGAATTTATTACTAGTCCACTTTCCACAGTGTTGAGGTCTCCCTGAAAACCGTTATAAATCTAATCCCTGTCAACAGTGTTGAATTCAAAAAGAAAACAGATTTCTGTGATTCTTCCTCAGGGCTTTGATATTATCTCCCCAAATATACAGTAGGAAGGAGGCAGAATTAGGCAACACATTTATAATTCCATAATATGCTAAGAGCAACAAACATTTTTTCCATTAGCAGGTAAAGATTAAGGAAGGATTTGAAAATTTCCCCGCATGTTAACAACAGTGCAACAAAACAGCACTGAGAAGTCGTTGGGAGAATATCAACACCCACCCTGATTCTCTACTGTTCATGAAGTGTAAGTCTCATTTTATCCTGCAACTGACTCTTCTAATTTTCTCCACCCCAACTGGTACAGTTTCTTGTAATTTCCACTTCCAGTCTCCTTGAGGTTTCTTCAAGATACCTTTATTAATTTCAGAAAGAAGTTGTTTTTACATTTTCTTTTAAGCTGCTCATCTTTTGTTTAAGTTTATTAAATCTTTGGGGTGAAATATTTTTCATGGGAAGATATCCTTAAATTGATGATAGAAAATATACTGAGAGAACAAGATTCAGTAAGCACATGTTTGATGAAAAAACTCTTACCAAACTTACCTATTCCAGATGTCTGTGGATCCTTGAATTCTGCACCGTGATGGGCACCTGTCAGGGAAGCTGCCAGCCATCTAGTCAGTTAGAAAAATAAATTGGAACATTTTTGTTGCAGGTAAAACTACTCTTACTCTTCTGCTAGGTTCCATGTTAAGCACTGCTTGCATGGTAGCCCATTCTTCCACAAACAATTTCTGATATTTAAGAAGTCTACATATTATAACAAAAACTCCCTCCCTTTCATTTCTCAATCATAGCCTTTTAATTAGATTCATTCAAATGAATCAACTAATATCTTGATTCAAGAGCCATCAGGAAGTAAACTAAAACTAAAGCATACTTTAATAAAACAAATTAAATGTAACTATTACCCGAGAGTAACAGATAGTAGAACTTAATCCACTAAAATAAATTTTATGACCCACTTAGAACATTGGGTCAAAATCTGTGAAGAGAAACTCATTTTCTCTTCTCAATTCCCTACAGTTTTTGTTTTGTGTTTTTTTTTTTTTTTTACTTTAGCAAATTTGGCCAATTGTTGAACTCCAAATGTTTTTATAATTTAGAAATACTGGTAATAATACTATATGGGATTTATACTTCTCTTATATTTAATATATTGGAATTTATAACATTTAGAATCCCTTACAAAAGGTTTATAATTCATATTTTAGAATGTGTACAAACTAACCAGAATTGTATTATAAATAATAATGCTTAAAACTTTTTGTATTGCCTCTAATTTGAATTAGATTATAATTATCGCAGTAATGCCATTCAAAGATTACCTTTAAAAAATAAATTAAATAAACCCGGATAATATTAAGAAAATATGCAAAAATCAGAAATTAAATTTAAAGGTGAAAAACCTTAACGACAATGTTTTTATAAATAAAACCCCAAGAAAAAGTCATTATAAAAGTTAAAAACAATACCATTTAAAGAACCTCAGCTTTCAAATATATTCTAGGAACATAGGGAAAATGTTGTTTTTCTTAAATTAGTTGGAAAAATATTTTTTCCTAAAGTGAAACCTACTTAAATTCAATTTGCTTTCAAGAAGGAGCAATATAAAATCACTGTAAAAGGATAAAAGCACATAGAGACATCATAACCCTACAAGCTACAATTAATGCAAAGATTCAGATTCATTCAGTTGTGTCTGCACACACATACATATGTGTGGAAAAGTATTTATGGTTAAATTTCTCTGGGAAAGAATAATGAAAGCAAATCTTATCACTTAATTCTAAGACTATTAGGTAGGAAATAAGTTTCAGTTTCAAATATGTGTAATTAACATAATCATTCTACCACCAGTTAGTTTTACACTAGTAATTGTGTACTGTATTACACTAAGAATTGAAATTAGCATTTCTTATCATTTCACAGAGATCTTTTTGGAGAAGGTCATGGGGCCTCCATATGGGAAAGACCAGCCTATAATGAGATTCCTAGGGCAATTTTTAAATTTAACCCCCCTAAATGTCATGTAAGCCGAACACACTTTTATTGAAATTTGTTCTTTAACAAATGAGGTTATATTGAGGTTAACATTACCTATATTTATATTGTGGGTCATAGCCAGGCAGATGCGTTCTAAATCTACTTACCAAATGATTGTTTTAAAAAAAATACTGGGGGGCGCCTGGGTGGCTCAGTCGTTAAGCGTCTGCCTTCAGCTCAGGTCATGATCCCGGGATCCTGGGATCGAGCCCCACATCGGGCTCCCTGCTCAGCGGGAAGCCTGCTTCTCCCTCTCCCACTCCCCCTGCTTGTGTTCCCTCTCTCGCTGTGTCTCTCTGTCAAATAAATAAATAAAATCTTAAAAAAAAAAAAAAAATACTGGCCATTAGTTTTAGAAATAAATTAAAAAGTCTTATAGATATTCTTTCCTGATTTGTTTATATAGCAAAAAAAAGTTGTTTTATAAATATTTGCCTGGAGAATATTATTTTTCTATTTAAGAAAATATTTATATATTTTTTCTTTGGGGGGGAGGGGCAGAGGGAGAGGGGGAGATCTCAAGCAGATTCCCCACTGAGCGCAGAGCCCAACACAGGGCTCCATCTCACGACCCTGAGATCATGACCTGAGCTGAAATCAAGAGTGGGACGCTTAACCGACTGAGCCACCCAGGAGTCTGAAAATATTTTTATATTTAAGACGATATTTTTTTAAAAAATCACCTGGGGTAGAGAGGAATCTAAAAATTTGTTTTAAATATATACTTTATTATATCAATGTTTAAATTACTGATGATAAGATTATTTCAAGTTAACAAAACGGGAGTGATTTTTCTTGGAAGTTGGGATGTTTACATTTTGGAAAATTATTGAAGATTGAAATTAGTTAACTAAAAGGTTTTTTAAAAAGAGATTGACGGTAGGGTGATGAAAATGTTTTAGAAACAGGGGTGGTGGCTGCACAACAGCGTGAATATAATTAATGCCACTGAATTTTACACTTAAAAATCGGTGAAATGGTCAATTTTATGGTATATGTATTTTACCACAATTTAAAAAAGAGAAAGTAGAGATGATTTGGTTCTGTGATAAGGATGCCCATGAACATTGGTTGTGCAATCTTTATAGTCCTCTCTACACAAGGGGCTTATCTTTGAGAATTTGACTTAACTGTTCTAAACCTCAGTTTCTGCTTGGAAGCGGTTGTATTTTCCACATCCAATGAAGGCTTGTGGCAGGAAAATGAAAGTCATTATTAAGAAGAAGAAGATAAGGGTAGAAAATAACATACAAAAAAAAGGAAAATGGGAAAATAGTATTACACAAAGCGTTAATAGTATGTTTTGGAAGCTATATGTTATTTATTTGTTTTTGCCAAACTCTTCTCAGAAATATGTAAAACCATACAGAACAGGAACAAAACTATAAGGCTATTAAAATGGAGGCTTAGTGGTATAGTTTAATCAAGTCATTTGATGAAAATTTTCTTCATGTTTTCACCAGCAAACCCTTATTTACACTCCCTGTGAACCAACCACTGGTCTAAACAAAGGGGATACAAAGAGAACATGACATCTATCCTAAGCATCATAATCTAGAAGGGAAGAGAAAGAAAGTGTGTTCAGCAGGATTGGGGCCTCGTTACGTTCACTCCCTGGTGTTATGCCCACGAATATATTACCTTATATGGCAAAAGGAAATCAAGGTCACAAATGGAATGAAAGCTGTTCATCAGCTGACTTTAAAAGAGGGAGATAATCCTGGATCATCCCAATGGGCCCGGTGTAATTATATGGGTCCCTTAAGGGGAAGAGAAATGCAGAAGCATGAGGCAGAGAGATGCAGCAAGAGAATTTGTAGCATAAGGGGGACTCCCACTCCTGATTTAGAAGGTGGACATGGAGAGACCATATAAGTCAAGGAATATTGGTGTCCTCTTGAAGTTAGGAACAGCCCTCACCTGGCAGCCAGCAAAAAAAGGGGACTTTAATCCTACAAACTACGAAGAAATAAAGTCTGCCAACAACCCAAATGAGCAAGGAAATAGACTTTTTCTCCTCTAGAGTCTGTAAAGAGGAACACAGCCCTGCTGGTATTTTGATTTTAGGTTGAAGAGACCAATACTGGACTTGTAACCTGCAGAGACTGATTTCAGTCTGGGCTAGAGCTCGGTCGAGCAGCCATGTATAAATGTGCAGAAGCCTGGGAAATGCAGTCTAGCCGTGTGCTTAGGGGGAGGAGAAATGAGTTTGCTGGAGAGCTAGTCAGTTGCTAAAACATGACTCAATAAAAAAAGAAACCAAGAATATGAACAGATAATTTGCCAAAAATGAAATAAATCCAGCAATTTTAAGGCATTTAACATCACCATGAGTCAAAAATACAAATTTTTTTTAAAAAAAGAGTTACAGTTGTTCACTTACTAAATTAGCAAAGATTTCTTTTTTTTAATGATAATGTCTGTTATTGGACTAGATCAGGAAGAAAACAAGACTCTCATACAAGGCTAGAAGAAGCATGCATCCTTCCTTGAGGACAGTTCGGCAGTGTATGTCAGAGCTTTTCAAAATGCACATCCTGAGATTCAGCAACATGACATTTAGGAATTATTCTATGGAAAACATTAAATACCTTGCAAAATTTCACTCTAGCAACATTTAAAATGGAAATTAGGACTAGACAAGTATACATTTGGAATCTGTATATTACTGAATTGGTTTTTTTTTTTTACAACTATCATGTATTTTTTGTGTAATGTTTAAAAGAAAATTTTTTTTAAAGATTTTATTTATTTATTTGACAGAGAGAGACACAGCGAGAGAGGGAACACAAGCAGGGGGAGTGGGAGAGGGAGAAGCAGGCTTCCCGTGGAGCAGGGAGCCCGATGTGGGGCTTGATCCCAGGACCCTGGCATCACGAGCCGAGCCGAAGGCAGACGCCTAGCGACTGAGCCACCCAGGCGCCCCTAAAAGAAAATATTTTAAAGTATATACAATTCTACCTAGGAATTAACTTTTAGGAATGTAACCCAAGGAAATAGTTAAGTATGTAAAGACTTCTTTACAGCATTGTTGAAACAATCTAAATATTCAACAATAGTAGTTTGGTTAAATAAATTATTCAGTGGAATACGACACACTCGTTAAAAACAATGTTGTAGTGATTTATTTACTAACATGGAAAAAGATGAAATGCATATATTATTAGGTAGAAAAAAGACCATGAAACATTATGCACAGTATTGATGATTCCTGTTTATAAAAGAGAAAGTGTACATCAACATGTATTATATATGTAGTATGTTACCCAGCAAAAGGTCTGAAAGGCCTTTATATTGTTATAATACACATGGAATATAGGTGGTATTTATTTTCTCCTTAGGTCTTTTTTTTTTTTCAAATAACTTAACGATAATCCTATATTGCTTGTATAATATAAAAACGTATTATAACAAAACATACAAATAGGAGAAGGGTCTAGAATCCAGATTCTGAAAACAAAAATGACATCAGTGTAATAACTTTACAATATAGATATTTCTTTTTTCCTTTTTTTACAATATAGAGATGCATTATCTTTAATCTAGAATATTCTGTTATGAAAGCCTCTAAGCCTAAAATCTCTTTTGCTCCCTTTCTTTCCAACACATTGCTCCTAGAATTCTGACTAGCCATAAAAGTAATCTAACGGTTCTGGAAACTCTTCAGCCAGAGAGGACAAAGGAAATCAGAATATTTCCATAAAAATATAAGTCAGTTCTTCAGAAAGCATTGCCCACACCTATGTACAGGCGCAATAATAGACTCTGGTACTAAATATTAACTGCATGTAGCAAGACCCTCTCTTTCCAATTACACTAAGGGAAAGAAAAAGAATTGCTACCTGTTTGCTCCTACATGCTTGGGAAGGACATTTACCAATAAGTCAAACAAGATCTTAAACTCTTAATATGTGATTTGTGGGGAAAGCAAATGAGCAAGCAGGAGACCCAAACCTATTGTCAAGAATTTAACTTACAGTCTAGACAGAGTAGTTGCTCCTTTGGCATTTCTCACTGAACATCATTATGGGCAAAGACTCTGACATTCAAATATATAATTTTGAGATAGAGCAGATCTGGGTGATGACAAAGTCTAGCATGGGGCTGGAGGGTTGAGAAGGTGAAGGTCATCAGAATAGAGATCAATTACTGGGAAGCTGGAGCATTGAATGGGTCTTCTGCATGGACAGAGAAATTAGCCACTATGATTACATGGGGAAGAGAGGAAAACCATAACCCAGGTGTCAAAATCTCAATAGGCGCAGAAGCATGAGTAGAAGGGAGAGAGAGAGAAGCTTTAAACAGGAGAAGTTTTTGCTTATAGTGCAAGAGTACTAGGTTGGAAATGACTGGAATGTAGATTCCTCTTCATAGAACTGAACTAAGCTGTGCTTGAAAGAGAGAGCCACCCTCAACTGAGTTGTTTAAGTTGTCCTCGAAGAACATCTAAGTTTCAGCTGAGGCCAAGAGGTAAGAATATGATAAGGCTAAGGAAGTAGAGGGTTTTGTTTATTGTAGAAAAATGTTCCAGAAATATTAATACAGTGGAAATAATATTAGCTAACAATTATAAGGTGCATACTATGTGACTGACTCAGTCACCCTTCACAATAACCCAAGGTAAGTGCTAATATTGTCCCGCTTTTCCAGTTGAGGAAACAGGCATGAGAGATTAAGTGACTTGTCCAATATCATATGGCTTAGAAGTTGGTATAGCCAGGATCCCAACCAGACAGCCCAGGTCCAAAGTCCACATTTGGAAGCAGTACTTTCTTCCCCAACCAAAAGTTTTGGAAAAGAGAGTTAGAGTGGTAAGAAGATATCCTCCTTTCTCATGGCCAAGTTATATTCCATTGTGTATATGTACCACATCATATTTATTCCTTCATCTGTTGATGGGCATTTAGGTTGTTTCCACATCTTGGCTATTGTGAATAGTGCTGTGATAAACATAGGATTGTAGATATCTCTTCAATACCCTGTTTCCATTCCCTTTAGGTATATTCCCAGAAGTACAATTGCTGGATCATATGGTGGATCTATTTTTTTGAGAAACCTCCATATTGTTGTCCATAGTGATTGGACCAACTTACATTCCCACCGACAATGGACGAGGGTTCGCTTTGCACCACATCCTCACCAGCACCTGTTTTCTTGTCTTCTTGAAGACAGCCATTCTAACAGGTGTGAGGTGACCTCATTGTGATTTTTATTTGCATTTCCCTGCTGATTAGTGAGGCTGAGCATCTTTTCATGTGCCTATTGGCCATTTTGATGTCCTCTCTGGAAAAATATCTCTTTAGTTCTTCTGCCCATTTTTTTCTTCTGCCCATTTTCTAATTGGATTGCTTACAATTACACAATGATACATGCCAAATTTATTCAACTTAAAAAAAGAAAGAGAATGGAAAGAAGACTAACAGAAGAGGAAGCAACAAAATGATAAGAGTCCCAAAGGCAAGGTTTGGCAAAACCAGCAAGTTCAGGAACAGAGTTTGAAAAAGGTACAGATCACAGGGGATTCATGTTCCTATTTAAAATTTTGCCTGGATGTAACATTGATTATGACATTACTCATACTTAAAATCTTAAATATCAGTGTGTATTCATCTCTAAATAGCAATTTCAAAATAATAACCTAACAAATCACTTCCAAATAATTTGTATAGTACACCCCCCACACACATACACAGGTCATAGGTTGTGGTTCAGTATGCTTAGACTTATTGGATGCGTTTTTAGAACGGAATTTTAACAAATGTCTCCTGAGAAACTACATCTCTGGAAAAAACCGTGATGCATGGTTCTTACTGGATCCATACAAGAGGAGAAATAAAGTAAAACTGAGAGAAGGTAGCCAAAAGAAAATTGGCCTCCAAAATACAGAGCCATAATTAAGTTTCACTTATAAATCTAAGTAGGTGTCATATATTTTGTATTCAAGCTATTTAGCATAAAATTAATACAAGGTAGTATAATGTGTATAACTTTATAGTTGTATAAGTAAAATATGCCAAAATTAGAACACTTTTGACAAATTTAGTGTTAAAACCTTAGTACATTCTTGGAATTTTTTTCATCCTATTCCATATTCTCCATATCATTTATGAATATGAAACTTATTCTTTATGCAATACTATGCTAAAAACAATAATGAATCAGTATTTATGCAAAAAAAGTTCAAGTGAAAGAAAAAAAGTAAAAGAAAAATGGTTTTTTTTTTTTTTTACTTGAAAGATACAAATAACAGGAGCAAAACTGTTTGGGGTTGGAATTCCACAGATACGGCCTCAACTCTCTCGTCCACATTCCTTATGCAGACCTGACCTCTGAAAAAGGTTTTAGCTAACAAGCAAATTTAACACTTCAGCTGTTTACTGTGCCTTAAATCTGACCGTTTTGGAGCACCTTCAAATGAGCCAGATGAGAAACTACTTAATTAGGATTTTAATTATTTTCTTGCATTCTGATAGTATCTGGGAGTCACTGAGAAGCAGCTTGTTTCTGCAGTTTCTCAGCTGCTAACACTGTTCCCCAAGGCGGGGTTGGTGGTAAATTCCCAGTTCTGGGGAGTGCCAGCTAGAAACTGCACACTGCTGAGCGGGGAGGCGCTGGAGGGGCCCAGCCTGAACTTTTGCTGGAGCCCAAACTCAATCATTTCAGGGGGACACACCTGTCTCCTTTCAGTAGGATGAAGTTAGTGTATTTTGGCTTCAGAATCATGTTGTATCTTTGAACTTCTCTGCGTTTGTACAGTGACTGAGTTCTGAGTAATAAAGTGAGAGTCAGCTGTTGATGATTCTAATTTGTAAGCAGAATCAGATAAAAAGTGTGTATGTGTCTAGAGTTCACGGATTTGAATATCAGTATTTTCCGCCCACTAATTTTGTTTGAAAAGGGTACGAGAATGAACTTGGATTCTGAAAATTGTCCCCAGTTTAAGATTTAACAACAAAGAAAAAAAATGCTGTCTTAGTGTTTAGGAGTATCTCAGAAGACAGAAAGGTGGAGGTTTAGACAGTGTATATTTTAGTCAAATTATTATTTCTGCGTGAAATTCATTTATGGACTACTGTGAGGTAGCGTGTGTTTAAATAAAAATAAATATGTTAACTCCTTTGTATTTGTTACTGGTAGTGATTATTCTAGAGCCTAGCTATAGCTATCATCCATTCAGAGACAGACTTTAGTTTAAGGTACGCCTTTAATTTTGCCCAGAATTACTACAGAAACCTCTCAAGGGTCTTCATTTCTTTTTTCTTTTTTTTTAAGATTTATTTATTTAGTTGAGAGAGAGAGGGAGAGAGAGAGATCACGCGCACGAGTAAGGGGAGGGGCAGAGGGAGAGAATCTTCAAGCGGACTCCCGGCTGAGCCCAGAGCCCTGACTTGGGGCTTGATCCCACAACTCATGAGATGAAACCGAGAGTCAGATGCTTAACTGACTGAGCCACCCAAGTGCCCCTTCATTTCATCTCTATACGTCAAGTTTAATCTCAGAAGACAACTACAGTAGGCGGAATCCTAAAGATGGCTCACCTAGACTCCTGTTCCTAGTTATTCAATCGAATGCTAATGTAGATACTACCATGGAGGGATTTTGTGGGTATAAAACCCTGATCTAATCACAGAGCCTTTCAAAAGCATTGAGCTTTCTCTGACTAGTAACAGAAGGAAAAATCAGAGACAGTCAAAGCTAAGGATTTGACATGTCATTGCTGGCTTTGGAGATGAAGGGGTCATGGGGCAAGGATCAGAGCAAAGAAGAGCTTCCAAAAACTGGGTATGACCCCCAGCCAACAATCAACCAAAAAATGTTGGAGACTTCAGTCCAACAATTATAAGGAACTAAATCCAGCTGACAACCTTAATAAGCTTGGAAGCAAATCCTTCCCCTGATATTCCAGATACGAGCTTGCCTTTTGAGACCCTGAACAGAAAGCCCTAGTGAGCGTTGTAGGACTTCTGACCTACAGACAGAGCTAATAGATGGCTATTGTTTTAAACTGCTAAGTTTGTGGTAATTTGTTATAAAGCAAGAAAAACCTGATTCAACAGTGCTTCAAAATATTCCGATCAGCAGATGGTTCTGCCAATTCTGACTTGATAGAAGGACTCATTTTTCCAAACCTGACTTATCCCTCTTATCTGCTCATCCTTGCTTGGCCCTGACTTCCACCTTTTGTTTGGTCTTTCCTGGTCCACTTGTTAGTGCCCTTGCTGGTAGAATAAGAACAGAAAAGATCAAGGACAGTATTTACATTGTGTTTTCCAAAATGTAAGCTGAAAACCACTGGTGGTATCTACTAATATGGTTTTACATAGTTCCCAGACCCAGCTTTAATTAACACTGGGTCTCAAGTGAAAACGTTATTCACTTTTCAGCTCTCTTCCAATCCTTCTGATTCAATAAGAGAGAAAGTCTCTATTTGGTACTAATATGATTTAACACCTAACACTGACAAATTTCCCTTTTTAGAGCATACCTCAAGTGGAGAGCCCTCCACAGTCACAGTATCTGCTTAGAAGTTAATATCATTTATTTTATTTTATTACTTTTCAGCTTTTCTTTCTGGCCCGCTATATGGTTCTCAGGTTTTGGTGGCAATATAAATTTCTTTTTTAAGAAACTATTCTGTTGAGTCTAAGTTGTGCTTTTCCCCCCGTATTTTGATACATCTGGAATCAGGATGTGTTTGACGATCTTTTGGCTTTTGCTGCATCTAGCCACCCTTTTGTCCCACGGAACAGAGTGAAGCAGCTATAAGGTATATGCTCAGCAACACTCCCCCAAACCTTTCTTTAGCCCTGTCCATCCAGTCTCCTTTTCGTGTTCTTCTCTCCCCTAAACCCAAGCCTGGGAATCCCCACACTGAAAACTCAGAGATTTTACACTGGACAAGCCTGCTGCAAGGCAAGGTGGATTTATTTGGGCCGTGACCCAATATTAATATTCATCAGCTATGAACACAGAAATATAAACTCTTTTTCTTAAGTTGGGTCAGAAACAGGAAACTCATTCAGGGCTGAGAGGAAGTCTCAATGAGCATTTTCAACAAGTGGAAAATAAAATTTCTAAGATAAGAAGGTACTGTATAACCCAGTTGGCAATATTTCTGCTTTCTTGGTGGTACAAAAAATATCTTACAATGGATGGTCCATTAGATTCAATGAAACATGGTAAATATACTTAAGTCTAAGTAGAAATCATGAAGTGAACAGATCTCACAGGTGTATAAAATTAGGCAGGTGGCACATAAATGGCTCATAAATGAGTGAGGTTTGTAAACTACTGGTCTGGGCATAAGCAGGTTTGAGTTGCAGCTCTGATTGCTAAAGGTGTCCGAGTAACACATAAACATTAATCCTAAAGCTAAAGGGAAAGTAACTCCGGGCCAAAAGCTTCCTCAAAAGTAAAGACACCTCTCATATTTGGTCTCCCTTTCCTGGATAGAGAATCACTGCCTCTACCTATTTTCAGAGTGGTGATGGGGATTCAAGGAGAGGCTCCTGTATTCTGTGATTTGCTTTGAAAAGTAATAATGACCCCCATAAGACTTGCATCAAAACTTCAGTTCCTTCCTTATATTACAGGTGAGAAGTAGGGCTACATTTAGGATAGAGTGAGCTGCCCCAATAGTCATTGACTTCTCTAGAACATACCCTGGTCTTTTAGGCACCATAGAAATTATAAAACCCAACTGAAGCAGGATTTTGAAAATGAGTGGATGTAAGCACTAAGTTCGAAGCCGGGGTGATTACCTTTTTTAGTAAATGCATTTTCTTTTCCTCTTTTTTTTTTTAAAGATTTTATTTCTTTGACAGAGAGAAAGCCAGCCAGAGAGGGAACACAAGCAGGGGGAGTGGGAGAGGGAGAAGCAGGCTTCCTGCCGAGCAGGGAGCCCGATGTGGGACTCGATCCCAGGACCCTGGGATCATGACCTGAGCCGAAGGCAGACGCTTAACGACTGAGCCACCCAGGCGCCCCTCTTTTCCTCTTTTTACCCATTTCATCCAAGCCCTATCTCCTTCAAATAGAGGTGCTCTGAGCCATTATCAGCCACGGTGCTCTTCAGAGAAGCTGGATCGATTGTATCTGCCTACTGGCCTGTTCTGAGGAGAGAAAAGGCATGCATGTGCTCCTTCCTTCATTATACACTTTAAAAAAAAAAACAGCTTTATTAAGATATAATTCACACTTTTAATGGTAAAGTTGAGAAAGCAAACAGCACTATTGGATTGGCACGTGTATCCCATAGTGTTGCCCTGGGGAAGCAGAATCACTCTGAGTGCTGTGCAATGGGGAATTTATTATAGGGACCAGAGCCTACACAACCGTGGGAGCTGATGAATCTATAGAGGGATGTGGCCTCTGTCTCTGTCTGAGATCAGGACGGGTCCGTAGGGTCAGCAGCTGGGAAGATACACTGGGTGGGAACACGGAGTGAGAGGATGCACTGGAAGCTGAGGGAAGAAGCTGGAGCTAGCTGATCAGTGACAACGGGCACAAGCTGGGGTAGTTCCTGGTGTCTTGCGCCAGCCCTCAGAACATCATGACTACTACTTCACTTCTGCACTCCAAATGTTGTGCAAATTTCTCTTGTCACCATCTCAAATCTGGTACCACACAGGCAAAGAGATTCTGGGAAAAATAGTCCCAACCTCACTAAAATGACAAGCTACAAAACCACCATGGGAAGATAGAATCTACCTGCTGTCAAAGATCATACAGCAGAGATAAGCCCAGAAGGCACCTCCAGGACAGCTAGGTTTTATCTAGCCTTATCTCCTGTTTAGACTGGGGAAAAAAATCCTATTATGGATTGACTTTCAACATTTATGCTTAAAAGCCAGACTGAGACATTGTTTAAAATCTTCAGTCAAACTTCGAGGACTGACCCAGAGCTAAATGGCAGAAAAGCAGAGCAGTACGAAAGTACTGGAAAATAGCCAGCCCTTCCCATCAGTGTTACACTCAGAGCATAACCACCCTCCTGGGTTGGATGTGTAGTGAACAGATAATGGTGGGATAAAGGAGCCGACATTTGGTGAAAAAAAAAAAAAAATGGCAAGAGGGGAACAAGAGAAGGGACCATTTAAGGGGACACTTAAAAAATGAAGAATTTCAAAAAGATCTGGGAGAATCCTTATAGACTATCGCCTCATCCTCAGACTTTTCCAGATGGAAAGCACCTGAAAATCTATGGTATTCTTTTCATATGAATGGAGAACAATTTTGCTTGAAGAGAATTATAGCTATACTGTATGCATGTGATATGAAGTCCCAACCACAAGCACAACGAACAGTGGTTCTCAAAGTCTCAGATGGAAAGCACCTGGAATTCATGGTATTCTTCTCAGAATAGCATAACTATTTTTCTATTTTAAAGATTTTATTTATTTGACAGAGAGAGAGACAGTGAGAGAGGGCACACAAGCAGGGGGAGTGGGAGAGGGAGAAACAGGCTTCCCGTGGAGCAGGGAGCCCGATGCTATGCGGGGCTCAATCCCAGGACCCTGGGACCATGACCGGAGCCAAAGGCAGACGCTTAACAACTGAGCCACCCAGGCGCCCCAGAATAGCATAACTATTGATAGATTTTTAATACCATGTGAACTGAGGACAATGTTTCTTAAAGATAATATGACTATATGTATATGTATATATATATATATAAACATACACAGTATAAAATCACTTGCATGAGCACACAGCTTCAAAACTGAAATAATCAGTTGTTACCAAATATTTCAAATGAATATCATTCATTTACTGCTTGTTCATATGTGTTTTTCATCTGCTAGTCCGACTAGCCATAAAATAAAAAAAAGAAAAGAAAAAGAAAACACTATGGGTAAAGAGTCCTAAATTGAGAAGAAAATGTCTATTCAGTATGTCTTTTGCGGGGGTAATTGAGAAAAGCCAGGCCATGACCCCATTTCAATGGCCCAAAACTTCAGTCACACAGGTAAAGCGCTCCTGTTCCATGGTATCTTGGTTTGAAAACCATCAATCTCAACCGAACCCCTTACTATACAGATGAGGAAACTGGTCTAGAGAAGCTGTAACTTGCCTGACGTCATACAAATAATTGGTGACAGACCTGGGAGATCTCGTTTCAACTCCTAATCCTGTGCTTTTTCCAAATTAGCCTGGATCTAATCAAGCCACCCACTGCGATCTGGTGGTTTCTTTTAAGCAGGTGCTGGAGGAGGACTCTGAAGAAGAGGATTTTTGGAATACCTGGACAGGCTCTGCGAGAGCGCACCCAGTCTCAAACTGAAAACTCTCTTCACATTGCAGACACATTTGGTATATTGAGCGTAGTGTTAAACTGCACTCAAGCACTCCCTCACCACCTGTATCACAGGAAAGTCCTCGAAGGAGAACTGAGGAACCTCCGTGGGAAGGGCACCCTCGATGTGACAGAAAACATGAGAGAGTATCTGTAACAAACACAGAAGAATAGATCAGCTTGAGGGAAGTATCGATTCATAGCATGTGAAGAAGTAGGGAGACCTGAATACAACCCCATTAACACCCATGAAGGGGCGCCTGGGTGGCTCAGTCGTTAAGCGTCTGCCTTCAGCTCAGGTCATGGTCCCAGGGTCCTGGGATCGAGCCCCGCATCGGGCTCCCTGCTCCGCGGGAAGCCTGCTTCTCCCTCTCCCACTCCCCCTGCTTGTGTTCCCTCTCTCGCTGTGTCTCTCTCTGTCAAATAAATAAATAAAATCTTTAAAAAAAAAAAAAAAAACACCCATGAAATCATGCCCCTTACAGAAAATGTTGGCCAACTCTTGTCCTAAAAAGCTGAAATGTTATAATTATAGTATTTTCATCAAAAAGGCAAATCAGGGGCGCCTGGGCGACTCAGTTGGTTAAGCATCTGACTCTTTGTTTCGGTTCAGGTCACGATCTCAGGGTCGTGAGATCGAGCCCCACAGCTCAGCGCAGAGTCTGCTTGTCCCTCTCCTCCTGCCCGCTCTCTCTCTCTCTCTCTCTCAAATAATAGATAAAATCTTAAAAAAAAAAGGCAAATCAGTTTTATCTCATGCTTTGATTCTGGTCATTTGAGAAGTAGCTCGCTGTTGAGGAAGTTTCTGGGACCGTAAGTCCCTAGAAAACTTTGTTGCTTTGAATTAGTGGTTGTTGCCCTGTGTGTACGAGGGGTACTCCATGCACACACATTGTGCATCTGCTAGCCACGCTTTAGGTCATCAGGAAAGACTGTGGCATTATTTTCAGCCCACATTTTCTTCAGTCTACTTCTGGCACACTTCCTAAAACTATCTTTAGCTGTGGTCACCAAGTGGTTATCATGTATTTCCATACTGTGTCCTGTTCTTGGTTGCACATGACTGTTAATGTTCAAATAATTAGGCTCCGATTTAATTTACTAGTGATCCTACTGGTTACATAACTTTGGGCAAGTTATTGAACCTTCTAAGCTTAGCTTCCTCATCTGTAAAATGGGCATAATTATAAAGTCTACTTCATAGGGTTGATGGAAGAATTAGATGAATTAATCCAGGTAAAGCACTGGTTGCAGGATGGGCCACTAAACAATAAATTTCAACCACTGTTAATAATATATAACTCTTATCCCCCTTTTACACATGAGGAGAATCAGGCTAAGTAATTTATTGAAGGTCACACTCTAGGAAATAACAGAATTGGGATTGGAATCATGCATTTAACAGGGTGATCACTACACTAACAGGTGATCACTGGGTAGTGAAAGTGAAGGTAGTTTTAATTTTCTTCTCTGTGCTATAGAGGAGACATATAGTACTTTTTTTTTTTTAAGATTTTATTTATTTATTTGACAGAGAGAGACACAGCGAGAGAGGGAACACAAGTAGGGGGAATGGGAGAGGGAGAAGCAGGCTCCCCGCCGAGCAGGGAGCCCGATGCGGGGCCCGATCCCAGGACCCTGGGACCATGACCTGAGCCGAAGGCAGACACCCAACGACTGAGCCACCCAGGTGCCCCGACATATGGTACTTCTGTAATCAGAAAGTAATACGTTTTACAGATGCTATATCAAAAGTTTAAAAATTAAAATGTAGATATTGTCACTCCTTTTTGCCCCCACCAAAGCCCTTTAGATGCTGTGTATCTACTAACTTCTCTCTGACCCCTCAGATTATTTACTGCTCCCCACCTCATTGCATTTCCCTTCAGCCCAACAATAACTAACCTCTCTAGAGTGACTTAAAATGTACAAAGTACTGTCACAAAGATTATCTCATTGAATCCTTAAAGCAATACTTGGGGCTCCTATTATTAGTGCTATGAGGATGCCCATTTTATAGATGAGACAAATTAGGCTTACAGAAATCCAAAGTCACTGTGTTCCACCCCCCAGCCCCGACCCTAGGTATAGTCTGATTATTGCTTAAACCCCGTGTTATGTGTCCTTGTATCACCTGGACATTTGCCAGGTATGTGCTGATGCTCTGACCAGTCCATCACTTTCTAGAGCAGACCCTTGATTTCTCTGCTGGGACTTGATATTCCCAGGTCTTCACTCCTATCTCAGATTTGTAGCCCTGTGACTACTCGGCCCTGGCTCGGAGGCATAGATTGTTTTTAGCTATGTCAAATATGGAAATCTCTTTCACCTAAACATTGTTTTTCCTTGCGAAAACATTAACTAGCCTTCAGGGATTATTAGCCTTGATGTATGATATACTTTGTGTGAGTTTTTGTTAGAGCCAAATTAGAAAATACTTTAGAGAAAGGTGAACACTAAACACATATAAGACAATATTATTATGTTATTTGTGTGTAAACATATCCTCACTTTGTAGCCATCCAGACAAGGGAGGAGGTTAAATGGGCACTTCACGCCCTGGTGCAATTTTTATAGAAGGAATGTTGTTAATACATATTCAATGCTATAAAAAAACATTAATACTCTTTGATCCAGCAGTTCCACTCCTAGGAATATTTATATCCTCTAGATTATAATAAATCATATGAACAAAGGTTTATGTGCAAGGATGTTCATCACTGTTATTTGTAACAGCTAAAAATTATAAGCAACTTACATGCAAAACAATGCTATTAAATAAAATATGGCACATTTATGTGATAGAATACTATGTAGCCATTAAAATCATGTTATAGGAGACAATTTAATAGTAAGGAAATTTTTCATCATTTTTTATTAGATGAAAAAGCTTACAAAACAATACTTCAAATGCATTCCCAATTTTATTTGGTTTCTATGGGCAGAGAAAATAGATTGGAAGAATAAAGACTAAAAGCTTAACTCTGGGTGGCCCTAAATGATGATATTATGAGTAATTTAAATTACTTACTTGTGCTGTTTTATCATTTTTCACAATAAATGTTACTTTGTAATCAGAAACAGATATGTATAAAAAGAAAAATAGAGCAAAAATGAAAAAAAGGCTATCCATTTAGTTTATACCTCAAGACTAATTTTAAATGAAACCACTTTCCTTAAGTACCTCTAGAAATAATTCTTGTACATGTTCAGAGAGAAAAATTCACTTTCACAACAGCCCACAGCGTTAGCAACATTTCATCAGATGCATACAGTTATCTAAAATGCAGGAAGAGGGGTGCCTGGGTGGCTCAGCCATTAAACTTCTGCCTTCAGCTCAGGTCATGATCCCAGGGTCCTGGGATCGAGCCCTGCATCGGGCTCCCTGCTCAGCGGGAAGCCTGCTTCTCCCTCGCCCACTCCCCCTGCTTGTGCTCTCTCTCTCTGAAATAAATAAATAAAAATCTTTAAATAAAATAAAATGCATGAAGTAAAGGGCCAGAGTTCTCAAAATTCAATTTTATGTCATTTTTCATTTGAGAGCTGCACAGCTGTGATATAAAATGGTGCCTTTTACATGAGTTTTTAAAGACATGAAAATCAGGCTAACCAGGTCTTTTGTCACCTGTTACTCTATATCCTTCGCCAATTATTGCTAATGTTTTGCATTACTGAGATTCCCCCCTCTGGACTGTGTGGAAGAAAACTGTTACTGCACTGTTTTGGAAAAATTACCTCTTTGTAACATATTAATCTAATTCTAGTTATGTCTTATTGTAAAAGACGTTTAATGTAATGCCTACCTACACTCTGTACTCTTTTGTCCTTGTGCTTTCCCAATGTTTTCCCCTCGCCATTGAATATTTGTTTGTTAATTTTTTAAAGATTTTATTTATTTGAGAGAGAGAGAGATAGCGAGAGAAAGCAGAAGCAGTGGGGGGAGGGTGGGGGGAGAGGGAGAAGCAGGCTCCCCTTTGAGCGGAGCCCGATGCAGGTTCGATCCCAGGACCCCAGGATCATGATCTTAGCCAAAGGCAGATGCTTAACTGACAGAGCCACCAAGGTGCCCCGAATATTTGTGGTTTTTTTATTAATTAACTACAAATATAGTCATCTTCCAAATAGAATTTAAATTCATCCTCATCCATCCATTTGTGTTATATTCTTCTAATCTCTCTTATGTGTCATGTGCTAAATTCCTCTTCTAGCTCATTAATAATGTTGTCAAACAAGGCTAGCCTTATGCACCAACCACACCTCTAGACAACTCCCTGTATCTCACACATTGTCATTTGGCATTGCTGAAATTTATGTTTCTGAAGCCAATTTCTAATACCTATGACAGTAGTCTTAGTCCAGCCAGCATGAATTAATTTCATAAGTGATCCCATGAGACACTATAGAAAAGAATTTGCAGTAGCACAGTTTTATATAATTTTCACTGTATTCCATTTTCCATTGATTTTGTAATTTTTCCCCAAATGGTTTACTTTAAATGAACCCTGACATTGGCGTGTCTAAAGCCACATGCATTATCTGTCTTTCCAAATCTCTGAGCCCTCCTCATTCTGAGTCCCCTTTTTAGTCATCATCAGTCATCGAATCATGTAAGATATTATCTCTGATTATCCTCTTTTTTGGCTCCTGCCCAAATGTCACCACATCTTACCCTCCTGCCACTGTCCCATATTGAGACTTTGCTAAATGCTGGTCTCTCTACAATGCCCTGCCTCCCCTCACCAGCAATATGCAAATCATTCCTCAAGATTCCTGACTTATTTACCCTGTGACACCTTCCCAAGTCATTCTCCCTTCTTGCTCTGCTGCTTTCACCCCATGTCCAACTCCTGCAGAAGGAATCACGCCCTCTGTGTGTTCCTCAGGCTCTGGGGGAACTCACACAATAAAATGGAATAACCATGCAGAATTCAGAATGACAGATAATGTTCAAATCATCTCCATTTGACTTTGTTCTCCATCAAAACGCTTCCAGCAATGCAAAAGAAATGAGGCTGAAAAGACTAGACTTGGGATGACAAGACAACTGTCTCACTCTCCATTCTGCTCCTTGCTCCTCACCTCCTGCTAGGGATAAAAAGAGTTACATCTTACACCAATAGCAATCACAATCTTGGGGTGAATGGCTCTGACCCATTTAATTTTCTATCTTCCTATAGACCTATATGTAAGTGGTGAGTTCATAGGCCCTCCCCCCTTGTGTGGCTGAAAGTAACATTCTGATTAAACAGATCAATTAGCAAGTAGGTTTATTTTTTAATTGACCCCTAAATCTGAGCCCAACATTGCATTGTAAATGCTCGGGAAGTACTTTTCAAATTGTGGGTTGAGACCCACAAGGAAATCAATTTAGGGTCATAAAATCCATTTTGTGAGTCATGAGTAGCATTTTTTTTTTAAAGAAAATACAATAGAACAGAATAAAATAGAAAACATCAGAGCGCATTATATATGTACGTACTGGATCCCAAAGTAAAATGTATTTTTCCTGTGGGCGGCAGTAAAAAATATTGAATAATTCTGTGTTGCAGGGTACAACTCTACATGTTTCTTGCTTCTAATATGTTTGAAATCTGAGCAGACTAAAGCTTGTGCAGATGAGACAGAGAACAATTCTATGACCACATATAATTCAACTCTCTTTTACAGGTTTTATAGATGGCTGTGGATTGAATGATTAGGGATTTTTGATAGGTGAGTTGGTACCGTGCTTGGTGCTACTGAAAGGTGAGCAAAATTTGGATTCTGTGTAAGGAAGAAAATTTTATAGACCAACCATCAAATCAGCCAGTGATTTAATGGAGCAGATAAGACATTTACAGAAAGACTCCCAAACAAGATTTGCTAAAATTGATTATATGAGTAAGTGACTTTTATGCATGTGCTGTAATAAAACTTGACCATCCTGTCCCCTCACCAATTGGCCAACTCACTTTTGTCCTAAATCTCAGTTTAGATCTCCTTCCCTTACTCAGATGGCCCCCCTGTAATTCCCCATGCTGTCTGATGGCAGGCTTAGCACCCAGCATTGCTATCCCACCTGCTTTCTATGCCCCTACTTGGTTGTTGACTCCACAATGAGACATACTAAATCCATCCTGTTGGTGTTTCCTATCCCTGAGTCTAGCAGAAGGCCAGACACAGAGTCAGCACTCCATAAGTACTGGTTAAACAAATAATATACAAAATGACTCTAGGTTATTTTTTTTTTGGAATGTTACTAATTGTTTTTGCATTTAGTAATAATACCGTTGGGGGGGCGCCTGGGTGGCTCAGTTGGTTAAGCAACTGCCTTCGGCTCAGGTCATGATCCTGGAGTCCTGGGATCGAGTCCCACATCAGGCTCCCTGCTGAGCAGGGAGTCTGCTTCTCTCTCTGACCCTCTTCCCTCTCGTGCTCTCTCTCTCAAATAAATAAATAAAATCTAAAAAAAAATAATAATAATAATACCATTGGGGAATTGGGAGTAGGGTGGTGAAGAAGGATTTTTCCCTCTTTGTTAGTCTGCACTATCTCAAAATTTTCTACAAGCAGGTAATATTTTACAATTTAAAAACAGTAATAGCATTTTGTTTCAAACAACCTGATTGGACTGGAGAAGAGAAGAAACCCTGATAGAAATCCACCAGGGGAGACTTCCTTTCCTCTACCCTTGTGAAAGGTTCCCCTTGGAGAGCAACTATCCCACTGTTTTAGGCACTTCTTCCTACTACCAAGCATTTCCTCCTCTTTCCAGTAGATGTCTGGTAGTATATGCTTTTAAAATGACATTTAGGGGTGCCTGGGTGGCTCAGTCTTTAGGTGTCTGCCTTCGGCTCAGGTCATGATCCCAGGGTTCTGGGATCAAGCCCCACATCGGGCTCCCTGTGCAGTGGGAAGCCTGCTTCTCCCTCTCCCACTCCCCCTGCTTGTGTTCCTTCTCTCGCTTTGTCTCTGTCAAATAAATAAAATCTTTTAAAAATTAAAAAAAAAAATAAAATGACATTTAAAAATTCTTCACCCTGGGCGCCTGGGTGGCTCAGATGGTTAAGCATCTGCCTTCGGCTCAGGTCATGATCTCAGGGTCCTGGGATCGAGTCCCACATCAGGTTCCCTGCTCAGTGCAGAGCCTGCTTCTCCCTCTCCCTCTCCCACTCCCTCTGCTTGTGCTCTTCTGTCTATCTCTCTGTCAAATAAATAAATAAAATCTTTAAAAAATAAAAAATAAATAAATAAATAAAAAATAAAAAAAAATAAAAATTCTTCACCCTGAGAAGTATGATAATACATCAAAAGCACTGATTTGTCTTCTCCTTGCATGAGAGGGATACATTTGTGTAAGCTGGAATATAAATTATCAATGATGAAATTGAAATCACCATACAACTCTGAAATAACAGATTAAAAAATAACCCAAATGAGTCATTTAGTGGAATAATAATGAAAATAAGATAACATATTTCCTACTTCACAGCAGTGGCTTTCTTTTACATCTAGTTTGGGGTCCAAAACCCTTCTAAGAAGTAGATGTAAGCTCTCCAGAAAAATATATGTAAAGACACACACTCAATTCTGAATATAATTTCACAGAAATCCCTGAAAACAGCCTGGATGCCAAAATAAGGACTTCTGCTTTCCAATTTACATGGTATTGTTCACATAGATAATCTCACTTGATCCATGTAAACTTCCCATGGTTAGGTCAGGCCAGTTATCACCATTAACAAATGGGGAAACCAGACATTTTAAGTGATTTAAAATGATTTCTCCCCCATCACACAGCCAGTAGCAGAACCCAAACTAGATTACAGATTTATATGATAATTTCATACCTTTTTCCCCTAAAGATATTTAATTCAAACTCATGTAAATAAAACATTTACAGAATACATTTATAGCCATATTTTTGCAGGAATTTCATATGTACATTTCCCTAATGTGAAGACAATGAAGCGTCAGAGTTCGGCATCATTATCCATTTCCTTCTCGAGGTTGACCGTGTGCACAAAGCCTGTTCTCCAAGCCCCCGCCAGCTTGGCAAGCCAGAGCAGGAGAGAAAACTGCAGGTCTACCACATGGCAGGCCAGCATCCTCTCTACAGGCCAACAGACCATTCTGCTAATGGGCTTTTGTATTTTGTAATTAAATAAAGGAGCCATGTAATGCATGCTTATCTCTTCACTTGATGGAATTCTGGTCTCTTGAGCAACTTACGGTATGTATGCCATAAATAAGTTGCCAATGTATTTTAAATGCTTGTTGATTTTGGGGGGAGGGGAAGAGTTTATTTTCCTTCTGGGAAAATCTATAGGAAATTTAAGGAAAAGGCTTTTAGTGATATTTGTGATTTTTAAATAAAGGAATAGCATGTGCAATGCTTTGGTCTCCCTTGATTTCTGCTTTGACAGTTCCTGATGCGAGGACTGGTATCACTGCATCATTATGACTGATGATCATTTGTGGAATAAACAAAAAACAGTGTCCCAGGATGCACCACTTCCAGAAGATCTTCTCTCTCTGGGGCCAGTTGCCACATTGCAAACATGACAACAAATGAATTGATGATAGCATCTGCTTAATCTGTCCACATGTCACAACTATAACGTCGTTAATTGAGAATTTTTTATTTGCTCTAGTCTAGTTTCTTCATTTCCTAACCTCTAAACTGGGCTTAATTTAATCAACATTGACTGAAAAGCTGTCAGTTTTAATGGTGCTACATTTTTTAAAAATCATTGATGTTTAAGAAACATGCAAACCAACACTGTCTTAATCTAAAACAGTTGGATTTCCTGACAGTGCATTAATATACCACTATCGGGTCTGATATTTGTTAAAAATTAAGAACTTGCACTTGATGAGATTGTTCAAAGTACCTAGGAGGTGACTGATAAACATTAACTGATATTCCTTAGATACCTTTGTCTGCTAATGGGTAAGGTTGATAAAGTAATAAAATTATGATTTATGCAGAGTGACTTCAGCACTCATTTAATTTATGAAATAATTAAGTTAATATTTCATTTGAATTAAAAATAATTTTTAATCCTAGAGACAAAAAAAATAATTCAGTAAAAAATTCTTATCTTTTCACTGGTAAATTTAGTGAAAATTAGGAGTCCTATTAAGGGAAAATAGTCTATCTACACTAGAAGAAAAACCATTGACCTATTAAAAAATTAGCAAGCCATCTTTAAGTTAGATTATTCTATAGCACAAAGGTAGCTTACTCACTCTATCTTCTAATACTCATTTACGCCAAACAGACTTCCAAATTAATTGCATTTATGCTTTGGATGGTTTTTAAGTGGCAGTATTGCATCTCTATTTGAGACTATTATTATCAAATTGGTATATCATCTGTCACTTAATACCTAAATACAATTTAAAATACAATTTGGGGCGCCTGGGTGGCTCAGTCAGTTGAGCATTGAATTCTTGGTTTTATCTCTGGTCATGATCTCAGGGTCATGGAATCGAGCCCCAAGTTGGGCTCTGCGCTCAGCACGGGGTCTGCTTGAGATTCTCTCTCCCTCCCCCTACTCATGTTCTCTCTCTCTAAAATAAATAAATAAATAAATAAATAAATAAATAAATAAATAAATAATACAGCTCATGGCTCAATCATAATTGATAAGTGATTATAGTCTCTTATTTTTAAATATATGTTCCTAAAGATTAAGAATAAGGCCTTATTCAAGTTCATGGATATCACCGAGCCCAGCATTCCAGTGCACATTAGGTATCCAATAAAAATTTGACTGCGTGTATAAGGATCCATTCTATAGTTACACTGCTCTCTACAGGACAGTGAGAGCCCGTACGTGCATGGCCAATATTGCCCTCTAGTGGTTAGCATGCCTAGGTGAGTCTTGTTACTCCAGGTTCCACCTGAGGTTCCTACTAGAACGTTCTTTCCTATGAATCAAATGTGACAGACTGCTGAGAATTTTTTTTTGCCAGGGCAATATCCTTTGAATATTGTAACAGAAACCTAAATAAAGTATGTAGGACATGATTTGAAGGGAGCGAATTGGTTACATAAACCTTTGTGATTAGTATCATGCTTTAATATGTCCTTTGACAGTAATCCCATATTTTGTGCAAAGACTCTAATCAGATTGAATCGATGTGATTCAAAGGAGTTTTTGAGGCACATGGCAAGGGTGCTTAAAAAAATCTGTTGGAGCTACCAAAAGCTTCATATATGTTAACACTGACTTATATAACTTACAAATTAACATTGCCACGGTATGAGAGTAGCTCATCCTAGAGGCATCTCTTTCTTTCTCTTTGTTCTTAGCATAGAAGGGAGAAGAACCCCTTTCCTCTTTACCCTGTATCTTCACTCATGACCCTTTATTAGCACAGCTCTCGTGTGATCACTTCTCCACACAACTCCCAAAAAGGAGTTACACGGTGTTTCTGGAATCAGAGGACGAGGGTTGAGCTGAATAGATGGCTAACCATGAACCCTAAAAAAAGTGCAGAAATGTAATTCCTGCCACAAGGCTGCTTTCCCCTCTTGCCAGGAGAGCTAGGCACTTCCCCTCCCTTCTTCCCAATGTCTATCCCCCCTGGCACGCAAATCTGCAAGGGATAAGACAGCTGAGATTTATCTGCACTGATCCTGCCCTCCACTTGCATGGTGGGAGAAGGAACTGAATTCCTGCCTTTCAGTTTAGCATTTGCTTTCTGAAGAGTCAGGATGAAACCAAAGTTATTCCCTATTCAAAAATTAAAAGGTGAAAGAAAGGGCAAAAGCCTAGTATTGGCATTAATAAAACAAAGAGCGTTCGCACATGTACAGGGTACAATACTATTAACAACATTGGCAAGAATTTGGCACGGAGATATGTCCCTGGCAACTATTTTGTGCCCTCCAGCTGCACTAGGCATAACTCAGGAGAATCTAATTTGCATTACTCAGCATTAGACCTGGAAAGACCTAGCTCATCCATCAATGGTCCAGACACCAGCAGCATCTGAGGTGTAATTTGAAGTTGATGAACATTTGCTGTCTAGGACTATAAGGCTATTTTCTCTTTATACAAAGAATCTGCACCTGTCTATTACAGGCAGGGCCAATCATGGGTAAAACTCCACACTAATTTGTTTATAGTCTAGACTTCTAGAGCAATAATGCTCTCTTGGGTCGCTCTTTGTTCTCCATGACGAGAGGTCCCCTGGCCAACCCAGGCATCCGGATGGGCCCCAAATGTTTATGCCATGCTTTGTACTTGACCTGTCTTCACTTCCCTGACTCGCTGTCCACTCCTTCCCTTACTTTTCCTGCTCCATTCACTAATACACTTCCATCAAATCGTGTATTCCAATTTTCAAGGACCCTCTCACCATCCAGTGATAAATAATGGTGATGAGATAATCAAATTAAATATATTATTATTATTTAAGTAGTTTCTGCAGGTTGCATAATCCTCTAGCTCCAGCAAGAGTCCATAGCTGCACAAGACCCTTACAGGGTAAATGTCAAAAATGGAAATATCAAGTAAAACTTCATGCGGTAGATATTTTCAACAAATAAACATCTGGCACCTCTCAAATTATCCCGAGTTTTACCCCCATTTAACTATGGCAGAGACCTGTGACCACTTATAACAGAAATCCAAGAAAAGATTCTCCTCGAACCTTGGTTAAGTGTAAGCCATATCAAAATACAGACCACAGTCTAAATGTGGCATTACTGTGCACACAGAATGGTTAACATTTTTGTAAGTCAGATGATGATAAGTGCTGGAGAGGATGTGAAACTTGATCACATATACTGGGGAATGAAGTGGTACCACCATTTTAGTTGCCAAATCTACTAGAGCCAAACACTGTGTATCCAGTAGTTTCACTCCCGGGTAGAGACCTAACACAAATACCTATCTATATTCACCCAAAGATACCTACTAGCATGTTTAGAACAGCACTCATTCTAATATCCCCAAACTGAAACTGCCCACATGCCTATCGACAGTAAAAGGGGTAAACTGTTGTATGTACACACAGTGCAGTTCTAGAACAGCGATTAGAATGAATGAACTCAGTGCTCGCTTCAGCAGCACATATACTAGAATGAATGAACTCAAACTACACATAGTAATTTGGGTGGATCTCAAAAACAATGTTGGAAGAAAAAAGAGGATACAAGATATGATTCTATTTATACAAAAGCATAAAAACAGGTAAAACTCCATTATGTTGTTAAAAGGCAGGATAGTGGTTACCTGAGTGGGGGGAGACTCGGTGAAGAAGTACAAGAGGGCACGAGAGGGGCTTCTGTGGTGCTGGTTCTATTGTCTTTTGATGAATGTGTTCCTTCTGTGAAAATGTACCAAGTGATACACTGCAGATAACATGTGCCCTTTTTCTATGTATATTACACTTCAATCAAAACTGTAAGCTTCAACGTACATATTGAATCCTCCAAAGGATTAGGGATGTAACCCCAATGCAGAATTTCATTTAATTCCTCTATGAGACTGTCATTGGTAAATTTTTCTGGAATCGTCATTCTATTTATGAACAATAATTAACCTACTGATCAGATTTCCCAGGATAATTCTAATTTCAAATATTTTGTTCTTGGTCCTATAAGTTCTAAGTTGGGGTCCAGATAACACAGTCCCTGTAATTATCATCCTTATAGTCCCAGTGGACCTATTATGAATATTAACAATCCTAAATCTAGCAATTTAAACTATTTTTCTGGAATATTTTCAAGTCAATTCCTATATGTTTGTTTTTATAAAACAGAATCATTCAAGTATTTTTTTCCTCTTACCTTATTCTATATTGTGATGATCTAAACAAAGAAAGCTTGCAAAATGACAATGAAATGTCTTAAGAAGAAAGAAAAAATGTTCCTGAATCAAAGCTACTAACAGTTAAAGTGGTAATATCAAGCATCTTGCCAAAACAATTAACAGCTAATCATGTCTGGTGATCTGTGAGTTGTCAATGGGAGTTACGAAAATGATGAATAAAAGTGACAGATAAAGACCAGAGCCAGTGGATCAGTGTGCTAAAGATAAGACTTGATGTTATCCTCACACCTGGCCAGGTTGAACTTTCTCCAGTCAAATTAACCCACTACCGTATCATTTCACCCTCTTTAATGCCTTTATTCATGCTATCCTGTCCAGAAATAAACATAACTGCAGTTCAAGAATACAATTTCTCGGTAACTACTGAGTTCTACAAGCATTGCCTGAGACAAATGCCTTCTGTTTATCTGAGCGAGCTGAAGAAAGGGTGATGTCCTCTGCCCAGTTGCACCCTCTGTATGAGTGATGTCAGCCTCTGCAGCAACTTACTAGAGCAGAGATTCCCAAACTTTAATGTATATAGCAATCACTTAGAGATCGTTAAAAGGCAGATTCCAGTTTGGGAGGTCTGTCTGGGCTGGGGCTCTGGATTCTGCATTTCCTTTGCAAGGCCTTGAGTTTTTGGAAGGAATCACTCCAATCGAGTTATTATACCTAATTTACAGGCAGGACCTCAGAAATGCAGGATAGTATTCTAAAGAAGAAATCGCAGACGCAAGTGTTGTGATCTAGAAGGGCTTTCAAGTCAGGAGGCCATGTGGGGTGAATGGTGGGATGTTTCAATTATTAGAAGGACTCCCTGAAAAATCAAACAGAATCATAATCCTAGGGGAGACCCTTCAGAGCAAATATGTTCTTCGTGACGCAAGAACCCATTAAAATGGTTTGTGCAAGTTGTGCTTAATTTTGGACCCAAAGATTAAAGCATAGATAGAGAAGCTAAAAAGATATACAGGACTTGTATAATGAGGGAGATTTAATGCTACTATGTCCCAGACTAAATCAATAACTGGCAACCTAACTGGGCTAGATATTGAGAGAACATGATTTGCTTCTCCCTTTCTTTGCTTTAATAGATTCTCTTGCTACTGGATAATTCCAGGCTTACAGATTTTATTTTAGCAGCTCCCCAAGACAAAACTCCATTTCAGAAGATAATATGTATGTTGAATAACTATGATATCTGAAACCTAAAATCACTTCTTTTTGCAGGTAATTAAAACGGTTTTAAAAAATCTCTGTCCTTATTGGTTACCTTAACAAAACATCCTGCTCTATAACATATAGTGTTTGAATCAGCTAGACCTGACCGATAACCGTGTTAATGTGTTCAGGGTGGCTATTCGGAAAAGAAATTAGAAGACATTAGTTAAATGATCAAGCGAGTCACGGGGGACTCCAGGGAACACTGATAAAGTGGTAGTCATTGGCAACCTCCTCTACTCTGCTTAATACCCGCTTTTTAATCTTTTCTTCAGATCTTTTCTTTTATTGTTGCTAAATTAGAAAAAAAATAAATGATGGCAAAGGCATACGTCCTGTACCCACCCCACACTTTGAGGGCCAGTCACTGTTTTTCTCCTGCAACTTTCACTCCACTTGATGTTTATCTTCACCTCTCTGTTTTCATTTCTCTCTCTCTCTCAAATTACTCGGGTGAGTAAATGCCCTCAAATTGTGCCAGGAAACTACTGAAGCCAAGGTGTCATCTTAGAAAACTGACAGCTACAGAGTAATCAAAACAAGCCAATCATGTATTGACCTATTTGTGATCTTTGCCTTTTACTCTCTAGGCATCAATTGAAAGATTCAGATTTAAAAAAAAAAATGTGAATATAGTTAAAACCACTGGTACGGTAACACAGGCCAGAAGGTTGATTTTTGGTCAACATAAAATTCACTTCCTTTCCTTAAACACCATGTATATAGATATTGGCTGAATATTCTCCACAAGTGCAGGAGAGCATGATGGTCATGAGTACCTAGTGCATGAGTACCTAGTACCTAGTACCTAGGTCAGAGTACCTAGGGGTTCGAATCTCAGCTCTGTCGCTACCAGAAGCAGGACTTTGGACACATTACTTTGTGTGCTTCTGCTCTGATTTCTCTGGTAGTAAAACTGGGGTGATGACAGTGTCTATCTCACAGGGATGTCATCAGCATTACATGACTGAATCGGCCATTTGGAATGGCGACAAGCATGAAAGATGCATTGCCACTAGGCTCCAAGTTGGAGATGGCTTAGGGAAATATTTTGTATAAGTTTGCCTAAATCAAGGATAGACATATCCATACTCAGTAAGAAACTGCACTAATAATAGTTTTTATTGTTGGGGAAAATGCTACAGGGACTGTTAGGGAAAAAAAAAAAAAAAACCAACCTAGAAAACTGGTCTGAATCTAAGAAGGACCCAAAGGACCAAAACTGGGAGGTCTATATAAAGTTCTCCAATGGGGAAGGAGAAGATGAACAGAGATGGCATGCCTGGAGTGGAAGGTCTTTTTACCCCACTGCCTCCTCCTCCCCTTGTTGCCCCTTCTTTTCTTCTCTCTTCTCTGCCAGTCGTCTGGGCCCCAAAACAGTCATAGACCTCCTCCAGACTAGAGGCATGAGTCCATCTCTTCAGCCTGTTATCTAGAGATAACTTGAGACAGGAATCTGGAGATCAGTTGTTTGCATATATAAGTAAAACAAACAAACCCAATATCCTATGGTCTAGGACCAATATGGCTGAAACGATAACCAACTACAGATTTGTAGCATCCCTAAGGTTTTCACTAGGGCCCTGCCAGGGAAGAGAGCTTCTCTGCTTGTGAACCCTTCTCTACTATCTATAATGATGATGGTAATAATCACACCCATTGTCATGTATACTCTATATGCTTTATTTTATTTAATCTTTCCATCAACTCTATGAAGAATGTAATTTTTGGTCTTTGTCATAAATAAACTAAGACTCAGAAATATTAAGTTAGTTGTCAAATGGAATATCAGATCTAGAATGAAGATTTTTGAACCAGGTCTTCCACCATGATTCCTCTACAAAATTTCATGGATTAAGCTTAAATGTCATCTCTTTTGTAAAGACTTGTATAAGCCTCCAAAGATGTCATCCACTTTCCTGACTCCCATACACTTTGCACATCTCTTCTCTGGGACACCTATAAGACTGAATCATAATTATTTGGAGATAGGACTATAAATAACTCAATGGTAGAAATGTCTTTTTTTTTTTTTTTTTTTTTGTCATCCAACACAACACTTAGAACAAAATACATGTTCAATAACTGTTGGTTGAATGAATGGATGAACCATAAAAAGAAAATGACAACTCTCCCTGCAACTTTTTCCTATGAGTTAATACTCTCTTATCAGTTCATTTTAGACCTCTCTAAGGATAATTTGTAGGCAAATGACATCTTGCTAATAAATCAAAATGTATGTTTATAGGGATGCTGTATTATGTAATGGTTAGAAATCCAACCTCCATCTCTAATTAGCTTTGTGATTTGGGGAAATTTTCATAATTTTTCCAGACTAACTTCAGTTTCTTTACCTGTAAAGCATAGATAATAATAATACCTATATCTTAGAGTTACTGAGGAATAAAGAAGCTAATGTATGTGCAATCCATATGCCAGTTGGGGTCACCGTGCCCCATAAGATGAAAGGAGATTGGCCTGACGCCCTGTTCAAGCACTTTGGAAAGTCCAATGCCTTCTACATGCATACTGAACAATCCCCAGGAGCTTACTTTTGTCTATTCCTGTTTGTATAGGAAGTTTAAAGTTTGGACCCCCCAAGCATCTGCGGAGGAATGAGGGACAGGGTGGCAGTCATTAAGAAAGTCTTGACTTTACCAGTCTCCACGGCTACAGGGGATGACTGATGGGCTGTGACTGTGACTACCTCCTTCCCACTAAGCCTCTGAAGGTGAGCAGGGCTGAGGGAGTCTGTCCGAATGTGCAGTAATAATTATTTCAAATTTCATAAGGTTTTACTGACTGGGAAGGAATTGCCTCTTTATAACATGTAAGACTAGTTTTAAACTTTAAGAAATGTACTACTTTGAAACAAATTTTTTTAAAAAGCATTATTTATGACAGTAGTGGGCTACTTGCTTGCCTACATTTGAATGTAGTCAACACAGTGGTTCTCATACTTATTCAAGTAGCAGAGCACCTGGAAGTAAAGTGCTTTTAATAAAACCCCAGAAAATTGTGATTTATTTAATTTATAACAAATGTATAATTTAGAACTAAAGCAGATACTATTTAACATTAGCTTTTAATATAAGCAAGTGGCACCAGGTGGCAAAGGTTTAACAAACTTAAAATGGAGACTATTATATCCATTAGCTTAATTTGCTGTTACCTCAAATGGTAAAAGTCTTCCATTATTCAACGGGAGGGAACAAGTAGATCTAGCAGGTGGAACATAGTGGCTTTAAAAGTTCTTGATTTGGGGCCTTGATTTTCAGTTACATCAGCAAATGATTGACATAGGTTATTCCATAGCATAGAATTAACCACTCATTCATCCATTTGTCAAAAAGTGCCAACTGGGCACCATGCACAGTGTAGGGACGACATCATGAGAACTATGAACAGGTTACAGGACCCTGATCTTCAGGAGTCTATAATTTAGGACAAAGGGAGACATTTTTCAACAATATGTGATGAGGTCTACGATATGGGTGGTCAAGGGAGGAAGAGTAAGGGCATTTAACACAACTTAATGGTGGGAGGAAGAGAGGAATAGAAAAAGCTTCCTATAGGAGATGGTGACTAAGCTGCTCACTTACAGAATATCATATTTCTTTTTATTGGTCCAAAAATGTGGCTTATCTGTATAAAGACTCCAAATGAGTCTTATAGAATAAATGAACTCGATGAAATAAACTAGATCTACAGGTGTAAATAAATCTCAAAAACAATACTGAATGAGAAAGCAAAGCTACGGAATGATATGTACTTTGAGGTGCCATTTAAGTGAATGAAAAACATACTACACACTTTAGTTCAGGGGTGTGTACTTACACAGTAAAAGTACAGAAGCATGCGTTATAAGCTAGGTACAGGTCAAAGTCATGAGCATGCTTGCCTGGGGGAAAGAGGAGAATAGGACCAGGTAAAAAGAGGCTCCGGTTGTATCTAATATTTTAGTTTAAAAAAAATAAATGAAGGGAATACTATAAAAATGTTAACATTTATCCACTGTGGGTGATGGGCATAATGACATGTGTTGCACTAATTTCTGAATTTTCAAGTATTAAAAAGGTAATTTTTTTCCTAATTTTAAAATATGACCCCGGAAATCAAATTTAACATCAGTGCTAGGAAACAGCTTACTTGCAAGGGAGAAATTAAGTCTCATATAAATTATTATCAGAAGTAATTCAATTTGCAGTATTTTTGCTGCTGACACATTAAAAAACGTTTTTAGTTTGTCTATATAATCTAGCAGCTCTTCATATCTTTATGTAAGAAACACAAAATACATGGTTCCGACACTGAAACTGACAAACTGGAATTCATCCCTTTTTCCTGAAACCCCTGGGAATAAGACTCAAGGGAAAGAAAAAGTGGGGAAAAAAGCCACGGGCTGCAGAAACTGATTACAACCTCTGAGCAGCTGTCTCCAAACTTAATAATCAAGGAGCCTTTAGCTGAGGAGAGGACCCTCAGTCTACCAAACTTTCCCATTTCAAATTTTAGCAGGAAAACACCCCCCTGATAATACCATTATTCAAGCTGAGGAGGGAGGAGAGATGATGATGTAAATATCTATTTTAGCAATAAGGAATGGATGTTTGATATTTGAGCCACCAACAGATGTCTAAAAATCTATTTGTATGTGGGGAAATTATAGGGTAAGACTCTGTTGATAGAAACCTATATCATCACACACACCATAGGGTTAGCTGAACAAACCACAACAAACTAAAATGACAAGGATGCAGCAAAACTAACAGTAAAAATCAAAAATTAATGAAATAATGAAAAAGCTAGAATATCAGCCGGTGAAAACCATGGAAAGCTCCAGACAACTCTGACGATATACACATATGCATCCTTTCTGAAACTGGTAGGAATTCGTAATACCTCACAGAGTAGAAGCCAGATTATTGTGCCTCTGCCAGACATATTAGTAAAATGCTAAACTAGCCTTCAGCAAGCGCTAATAATTTGCTAATTTTAGTTAATGACTGCCAAATATGAAGTTATGAATCCGATCCATGATAGTCAGACGCTGGAAGTTATACCACTTTCAAATTCTAGCTCTAAATCCTTACTTGCCAGGGTGTTGAGAGGCTCAGTATCATAATGGGAGGGGAGGGCTCACTGTATGCCTAGGGTCCAGTGACAGACGGGACTGATGCAGTCTGGAAATTGGGGAATGGCTTTCAGGTCTTTGGTCCATCATTGTCGTTGCTGTGTTTTACACTAAGGCAGCCTTAGTCCATTTTTTAACAAATGCAGGTGTCTCCAGTCCTGCGGGCCAAACCTAGCACCCCCCACCCACCCCCTGATCTCTCAAGCCTGCCGTTCAGCCCAGCTAGATGCACCAGTGTAGTCATCTCATCAGAGAGCAAATCCAACCTCAGCTTTGCCAGACTCCCATCCCTCTAAGGGGATGCTTTTGCTTAGCTTCTGCCTTCTCCAAGTCCAGTCAATTCTGCCTTTTCCAACTCCCAGCCGCCCGTATCAATCCCTTGAATGGTCCTGAAGTACACAGTTCATTTACTTTAGGAGTGCGGTAGCATACACAGTGCTAGAAACTTTAGAATCATATTGGAAGACTGTTTTTCCTGGGGCAGAGGGTCTGGGAAGCATACGCTATATTCTTCTTGGGTTAATCTTCAGGAAAAAAACCAAAAAGTCAAATAAGAAAAAACCCAAACACACCAAAAAAACCTGATTTTTTTTCCTTAATAGTTCACTTTTACCATATTTTAGTACTCCTTAATTAACATTTGTTAATAAGTAGCCCTTATTCATAAATGTAAGTAAAAGTTGAAGGAAACATGTGCTATTGCATGTAAGGATTTAAAGAAACAACTTTTTTTCCCCCCAGTTTGAGGTCCATGATGAGATAACCCTTGGGCTGAAGACAATAGTTTGAGGAAGAATGAGCTAGCAGGGGAGAGGGCCATATAGGCTGCTTGCTTCTCTCCCTTGTAATTTCCCCTCTACCAGCTAGGGGTGTTGGCTGGATGTGTCCTCCAGGGACTGGGCCAGGACAGCCGGGCTCCTCCTCTGCCCTAGCTCAGATTGCTGATTTCCTGCTTCCCCAAGATGCAAAACCTTCACCCCACTCCCACACTACATCCTCTGCTGGGCTCCCACTCTCAATCCCCTCTGATGAGGAGCAGGGTCAGGGTCTCAGGCCATTTCAGAACAGAGGTCTCTGTTTTGAGGACTAGAAGAGATGCACTGGATTCAGTAAGAGTGGTAATCAGATCCTGAGGGTGGATATAAAGCAACCGGAAGCCAATGTCAGTGTGTTAATTTCCAGGAAGTGTTGGTGAATTATGAATTAGGATTCACTTAATTCATATTTTTTTACTCACATGGACCAAAGAAATTGCTGAGAGTAGCAGAGAGTGGATCTAGCAGGAGGTAGCTATGGGACTGATATTAGGAAGAATTCTAATAAGCCCAGTTGAGCTCAGTTGAGCCAACTGCTTCAGATGCTGGAAATGTACAAACACAAGTAGGAAGATGACTGAAGTCAGCCTGGAGGAGTTATAGACAGTTGTTTTTTTCGGCAAAGCATTCATTCTCTTTTCAGTCATCAGAAAGGATGAATACCCAACTTTTACCTCAACATGGATGGGACTGGAGGAGATTATGCTAAGTGAAATAAGTCAAGCAGAGAACGATAATTATCATAAGGTTTCGCTTATTTGTGGAACATAAGGAATATCATGGAGGACATTAGGAGAAGGAAGGGAAAAATGAAGGGGGGAAATCGGAGGGAGAGACGAACCATGAGAGATGATGGACTCTGAAAAACAAACTGAGGGTTCTAGAAGGGAGGGGGGTGGGGGGATGGGTTAGCCTGGTGATGGGTATTAAGGAGGGCACGTATTGCATGGAGCACTGGGTGCTATACAAAAACAATGAATCATGGAACACTATATCAAAAACTAATGATGTACAGTATGGTGACTAACATAACATAATAAAATAAAATACAATTTTAAAAAAAGATTTTCATTTTCATTTTCTTCTGGGGAACCATCCTTCCCTTATTCTCTGTTCATAAAGTTAAGGTAGGACTGTACCCTGGCTACAGGAATTAAAAGATAATTCAGGTGGGGCTATTCATGGCATCTTATCCATCTAGCCACAGTAATGGTTCCAGGTTGAGTACATAACCCAAGTTAGTTCAGTCAGATTAAATCCTGTGACTTTTGCTGAAATTATTAGGGGAAATTTTTTCCCCCCTCTCAGGTAGTTTCTAAGCTACCTGGGGTCACCATAAGAAAAGAACCCATCTGAGAATAAAGTCAAAACAGAGGAAAACAAAACAAGGAGAGATCAATTCCTGATATATTTTTTTTAGCTTCTGGATACAGCTATGCCTGAAAACAACACTGCCACTGTATTTTTCCGATAAGATAATCAATTCCCTGTACTTGCTTAAGCCAGTTTGAGTGGTATGTTTGTCCATAATACCAAGGAAGTCTAACTAGTATAGAGGATGTTAAAGTATCAGATAATGGGCTCGATGAGATGATTCTAAGATTCAGTGAGAAATCTTGGACAGTTGATAGTCTCCCCTACATTAAAGGCCACAATAACGTTTCACAAATGAGGAGATTCCCTGTATCCTCCAAGTATCCTCTTTCCCTATGATCTTTGTTCCCTGTGTCTTCTTCAGAATGCTTTGATGAACCTAGCTCAGGTCTAGGGGATATGTAGCTTGTGAGCTTTCCAATTTTAATTTTATATTTCTTTTAATTTTATATTTCTTTAGTCATCTCAGTAAGATTTGGGAGGGAGAAAGATTAATGTTCAGGTTTACTGAACCACTTTGAAATCCTAATTCATAACTGTTATTCATCCATCAGTATCTGTTCTGGAAAAACTGTCATTTGCCTATTATTTTGGCAAAAATAACAATTTGTAAATAACCCTCCATACAGGAGTGAGCCGTAAGTTGTGCTGAGTTTTACAATTTCCACAGCGTTTTCATGTGGTGTATTAACTCATTTGCACTTTTTTGAGGTATAATTGACATATTCCATTAGTTTCAGGTATACAACTTAATGCATCAATATCTGTATACATTGTGGATTAATCACCACAATAAGTATAGTTAACATCTGTCATTTGTACTTTTGTTTATTCATTTATTTAACAAATATTTATTGAGTCCCATACAATGGCCAAGTTCTAAGAATGAAGAGTGACACACAAGGGAGATACAGCCCTTGTCTTCATGAAATAGATAACCGTGTATGACATCTTAATTTTGAAGATTTCAAGGTTAAGGGAACCAGGATCTCCTCACTCCCTCAGTCTCCATGATTTAGAACTGAAACCATACTCTTCAGGAGCCTGGGAAAATTTTAGAAAAGGTCACTTAAGGTGGATAGATATATTCTGGATCTGTCCAGGTATCAGTCAGTAGTGCACTTCTTGCTCCTGAGACCAGTAATCTCTGGATGAGGTAGCAAAGTAAGTAGCTGCTTACTTAGTATAAGGTAGACAGAAGATTAATACTTGAAGAGCTGGGGATAATTTTAATAGTTATCTAAACCAATATCTTAGTTTTACAAATGAGACAACTAAACGTCCAAGAAGGTAAATGGTCCAAAGTCATATAATAAGTTGATGATAGATTTCAGACTAGAGCACAAAGCTGCTCAAACCACAGGCTAAAAGTTGCTTGTGTCCCAGGGGACAAGGCCCTCCAGCCTCTACCTCTCCAGCTTCATCTTCCATTGCTCTCCTGCTCAGCCCTGCTGAGCTCTCCTGCTAGCCAAACTGCTTAGAGTACTTTTGCCAGGAGACTTGACTTCATCTTCCTCCCTGTCACCCAGTGCAACTTTTCAAAAAGGCTCTTACTTGCAGGAAACAGAAGCTCACTCATGTCACCTCCAGAAATAAGGACTTTATTGTTCATAGACAAGGCAACAGAAATCCAGAGGGAAAAGCAGGTTCAGAAAAAGTGGAACTTGGAGATAGGCTTTGCATCTGGGGCAAGTCTGGGTGTCTCATCAAGAGCATGTGAAGTTTGATTCAAATATTCCATCAGTAAGAAGACCCAGCTCCCCTCTGTGTCCATCTCCTCCCTACCCACTAACAACAGACTTCCTTGTATTCTATTCATGTGGCTTACTCATATTTTAAGCTCACCCGGTAACCCAAATCTTTGTTCTTCCTGCTTTTCCTTCTCAGCCTCAGTTCTAATGTTAACTACATCATTCTCTCAGTGGGCCCCAGTTTTTTAGAAAAACATCTGCTGTATGTTCTAGGATAGCAACAGAGTTTAGAAAACTCTCAGTTTTGCTACTCATACTTGGCTACTAGTAGTTTTAGCTACTAACACCCCCACAGCTCAGCCTTACTCACACTTGTAAGAATCTGGTTTCTGACACTGCTTCAATCATCCTAGCTCTAGAGGTTCTATGGAACAGAACATCAGACTCAATAAGCTCTAACCAATTTTTTTTGTTTTTTTGTTTTCATAAAAGTGATAATTGCATATAAATTTAAAAATTGGAAAATACAAAGTAGTATAAAGGAGAAGATAAATCACATGACTTCACATTTCTTCAAACAGCAATAAGTCACTGTGTATACACACATGCACACACACACACAACACACGCACATATTTGATTTGTAATTTGAACAAAACTGATATCATACTATACATTCTTATTTTAATCAATAATATATCATGAGCCTGTTCCTATGACCTTGCATATCTCTAGCGATTAATTTTCCATGGTAGTGTAGTATTCCATTGTTTGAATATGGATTTATCTGTTTGCTATTGTCGAGCATTTGAGATCTTTCCATTTTTCTCTGTTAACAAATAATGCTTTATGAACCTCTCTGTACATAAATCATTGTGCAATTCACATTGTGATTGATTTCCTTAGAATAAATTCCTAGAACAAGAATTACTAGATAAACAGTGTAAACATTTAAAAAATGTTTAATATACATTCCCAAATTACCCTATAGGAGAGTTTGTACAATCCCATCAGTGTAGGATTCTGGTCAACAATGAGTATTATTTCTTTTTTTAAAAGCCTTGTCATTTTGATAGGCAAAATAGCATCTTATTAATTAAATTTGTATCCATTTAATTCCTAGTGAGGTTAAGCGTATTTTTTTATTAACATATAATGTATTATTTGTTTCAGGGGTACAGGTCTGTGATTCATCAGTCTTACACAATTCACAGGGCTCACCATAGCACACACCCTCCCCAATGTCCATCACCCAGCCACCCCATCCCTCCCACCCCCACCACTCCAGCAACCCTCAGTTTGTTTCCTGAGATTAAGAGTCCCTTATGGTTTGTCTCCCTCTCTGGTTTCATCTTGTTTCATTTTTCCCTCCCTTCCCCTATGATCTTCTGTCTTGTTTCTCAAATTCCTCATATCAGTGAGGTTAAGCATATTTTATTGTCCATGAGCAGCTCTTTTGTAAACTGCCTGTTCATATTCATTGCCACTTTTTTATTGGGGTACTTGTTTGTCTTTTACTTATTGATTAGTAAGAACTTTTTAGAAGTTAAACATATGAGGGCGCCTGGGTGGCTCAGTTGGTTAAGCGACTGCCTTCGGCTCAGGTCATGGTCCCGGAGTCCTGGGATCGAGTCCCACATCAGGCTCGCAGCTCGGCGGGGAGCCTGCTTCTCCCTCTGACCCTATCCCCTCTCATGCTGTTTCTCTCTCTCTCTCTCTCTCAAATAAATAAATAAATAAAATCTTAAAAAAAAAAAAAAAAAAAAAAAGAAGTTAAACATATGAGAAGTAAAACTATCTCTTTTTGCAGATAACATGACTTTGTATATAGAAATCCTAAGGTATTACTCAAAAACCATTTGAACTAATAAACAAATTCAGCAAAATGTGTGTACAAGATCATTATTAAAAATCAATTATATTTTTATACAATGGTAATGAGCAATCCAAAAATGAAAAAGGATTAATAATTCCATTCAAAATAGCATCAACAAATTAATATTTAGGAATAAATTTAACAAAAGAAGTGCGAGACTTGTACTCTTAAAACTACAAAAAATTGTTGAAAGAACTTAAAATATAAGTAAATGAAAAGACATCCCATGTTCATGGATTGAAAGATTTAATGTTGTTTAGATGGTAGTACTCCCAATATTGATCTACTGATTCAATATAATGCCTATCAAAATCCCAGCTATAGAAATTGACAGGCTGATCCTAAAATTCATATGGAGACTCAAGAGACCCAGAATAACCAAAACAATCTTAAAAAGGTAAGAAAAAGCTAGAGGGCTTAAAATTCCCAATTTCAAGTGTTACTACAGAGCTATAGTAATTAGACAGTATGGTACTGGCATGAAGATAGATAAATAGATCAATGGAATAAAGAGTCCAGAAATAAATTCTTGCCTTTACAGTCAGTTATCTTTTGACAAGGGTCCCAAGACAATTCAATGAGCAAAGAATAGTTACTTCAACAAACTGTGCTGTGACTAGATATCTACATACCAAAGTATTTATACCATATACAAAAATTAACTCAAAATGGATCAAAATCTTAACTATAAGATCTAAAAATAATAAAACTCTTAGAAGAAAACACATGAATAAATCTTCATGACCTTGGATTAGGCAATGATTTCCTAGCTATAACACTTAAAACACAAACAACAAAATAAATAATAGATAAATTAGGCTTCATCAAAATTAAAAACTTCTCTGCTTTAAAAAAATACCATCAAGAAAATGAAAAGATAACTAACAGAAGAGGAAAAATATTTACAAATTAGTTATCAAATAAGGAACTTGTGTCCAGAATACATAAAGAAATCTTACAACTTAACAATAAAAACACAAATAACCCAATTAAGAAATGGGCAAAGGATTGGGGCGCCTGGGTGGCTCAGTCGTTAAGTGTCTGCCTTCGGCTCAGGTCATGATTCCAGGGTCCTGGGATCGAGCCCCGCATTGGGCTCCCTGATCGGTGGGAAGTCTGCTTCTCCCTCTCCCACTCCCCCTGCCTGTGTTCCCTCTCTCACTGTGTCTCTCTCTGTCAAATAAATAAATAAAATCTTTAAAACAAAACAAAACAGTATTTTAAGTGAAAGAAGCCAGATACAAAAGGCTACCTATTGTATGATTCCATTGATATGAAACATCCAGAATAGGCAAATCCATAGAACTAGAAACTAGATTTGTGGTTACCGGAACTAGAGGGAGGCAGAAATGAGAAGTGACTGCTAATGGGTATGGTGATTCTTTTTGGGGTGATAAAAACATCTGAAATTAGACAGTGACGGTTGCATAACTTTGTGAATATACCAAAAAACTACTGTATTGTATACTTTAAAAGGGTAAATTTTATGGCATGAGAATTACCTTGCAATTGGAAAAAAAAAAAAAAATAGAAGCCAAGTACTGAAAAATGGTACAGCATGGTTGAACTTTGCAAACATCATGCTATGTGAAAAAAGCCAGTCACAAAAGACCATTTTTTATGTGATTCCATTTATATAAAATGTCCTCAGTAGTCAAACTGGTAGATATAGAAAGTGGAAACCCCTAGGGCTGAGGAGATGGGAGGAAATGGGTAGTGATTTTTAAAGGGTGCAAAGGTTCCTTTTTGAGGTGATAAAAATATTCTAGAATTAATTTTAGTGATGATTGTACAATCCTGTTAAAATACAAAAAAAACATTAATTGCATGCTTTAACTGGGTGAATTATATGGTATGTTAATTGTATCTCAATAAATATGTTAAAAATAAAGGATAGAAACCATTTGAATATTATTTGTGTTGTAAATATATTTTTCCATTTGTCTTAGGCTTTTTGCTTATGGTGGCTTTTGTTGAGTTCAGAAAAGTTAAGTATTCACGTGGACAAATCTCTTAATCTTTTTCTTTATATTTTTTTCCCTTTGCATGCTAACACCATCCTACCGTCATAATCAGGTAAATATTTATCTATATATTCTTTCAGTTCTCTTTGGATTTGATTTTTTTCTTTACATTTAACTAATTCCTTTGAAGGCATTTTACATATTTTGCAACTATTCTGAGGGCTTTTATCAGATGGTGTTCTTAACTTCAGGTTTTTCTTTCCTTTTCTGTTTTTTTAATATTGGGAAAACATGATGATCAGTAGTTACAGTACCCCCAATCTGGCTTTATTTCTTATTCTTTGTCTGTTTTGTATTCAGACTGGAATACGGCTTTAGCTGCTGTGATAAATCAGGAACCGTCTCCCCTCCACCCTCCTTCAACCTCTGAATTAAACTTGGCAAATTATATTGTTGGATATGTTACTTGTTGAGTTGACTTCAGAGCTATAATCTGGAAGTTTGTCTAATTGGACTGATTAGTTTTGGTCTTGTGGTCATGAAAGAACCAAGAAAGAAGTCTGAAATATCAGATACATTCATCAGCCAAGATAGGGAGGTGTTGATGGTTTCCCTTTCATGTAAATCCAAATTGCTGTGGCATGTTTGGCTCACATTCTTTTGATTTGTGATTTAATTTTTACAAACTGTAGGAAGAAAACTGCTGCCAATGTTATGGTTTGAAGAGCTGGCTTTTCTACCCAAGGCACAGAAAATGTAGTATAATGACTGGGCTCAGCTAATGAGGCAGGAGGAGGGAAAGAGAAGGTTGGCAACAGAGTGTGTCCCTTTCTGCCATTTTGTGGGAAATCAGAAATGGCAAAAAACCAGAATGAAAATCTGCTCATTATTCTTCTCTCCAAAGGCTTCCTCAGTCTCTAATGGGTCCTATGTTGCTTCTTAACCTCTCTCTCATGGCATTTAGCCGGATACCACCTGAGGGACGTTTCTTGTACCTGAAAGAACTGTGCCAACTCAAACTTAGTAATATTACAGTCCTGCTGATCTCTTTCTCCTTCCCTAGATACTGGCTCCCTCTCTTCTATTAGCAAATAGGACAAGTGGGAATTACCCTAAGCTAATACACTGACTACTTTCACTAACAAGTGTCTCCAGAAATGGACCTGGACTCCACTCTGTCCTCATCTCTTTGTGCCGTGTTCTGACTCACCACTCAGCTCAAGCTTCATCTTCCAAAGTGACCACGTACCTCTTGGTCATAAATCAGATGGCCTTTCCTTTTCTCCCTAGTAAGTAAAACTGACCCTTGCTCACTCCCTCCTTTGTGGAATTCCCTCTACCATTGTCTCCTGGATGCTTTCCATTCCTTGCGTGAGCATGATGAAATGGTTAAGAGTATAGGCTCTAGGGATGCCTGGGTGGCTCAGTTGGTTAAGCATCTGCCTTCAGCGCAGGTCATGATCCCCAGGGTCCTGGGATTGAGCCCCGCATCGGGCTCCCTGCTCAGTGGGGAGTCTGCTTCTCCCTCTCCTTCTGTTCCTCCCCCTACTCGTGCTCCCTCTCTCTCTCATAAATAAATAAAATTTTTATTTATTTATTTATTTTTAAAGATTTTATTTATTTGACAGAGACACAGCGAGAGAGGGAACACAAGCAGGGGGAGTGGGAGAGGGAGAAGCAGGCTTCCCGCAGAGTAGGGAGCCCGATGTGGGGCTCAATCCCAGGACCCTGGGATCATGACCCGAGCTGAAGGCAGATGCTTAACGACTGAGCCACCCAGGTGCCCCTAAATAAAATCTTTAAAAAAAAAAGAGTACAGGCTCTAGTCACCAACTGTGAGTTGTGACCCCAATTCCTCAGTAACTTGGTGTCCCCAAGTTAATTGGGGAAAATAACTATGCCCATCTCACAGGGTTGAGAGTATTAAATGAGTTATTTTATGAAGAGAGCGTAGAATAGTGCCTGCCACATAGTCTACATCCATGTTACTATTCCTCTCATTGCCACTGCTATGGCTGTGGTTTACAGCTTTAACTATTAATACCGCTATTATTCACCTCCTATGTCTTTGATGCCTTTTCATTGGTCCCTTCTCAGTCTCTTCCGCCTTTCCTCCAGATTCCTGAGTGTATCTGTGTTCTTGGGCCTCTTCTCTTCTTTCTGCTCTGGGGGGCTAAGATCACTAGGTCAGATCCTCTTGTGTAGCACTCAGATCCTCTCCAGCCCACTTCCCCTTCCAGTCAGTGCCATGGTGACCTGTCCTCACGGGCTTCAATCAACTTCTCACAGGTGCAACCCAGAGCATCTCGCTGTGGGTCCCTAACAGGTACCTCTTGCTTTCTGGCATGAGCCACCTGTGGGAAATTTGCAATACACACATGCCGGTAAACCCACGCTTCTGAGGCCATCCTTGACCAACAGCAGCCGAGAGGCAATGGATCAATGCTTCCTTCTCCCTCTTACTTAGCCTTTAGGTAAATGGTTCTGAACCTCATTTCACAGCTGCTCAGAAGGTCGCAGGACAAAAACCACCTTACTCCTTTCTAACTTCTGCTCCCTGGGATCAGATTTCCAGACAAATTTCCTGCTGCAGGCCTTTGCCTCAGGTTGCTTTGGACACTCATCTATGAAGCTGAGTAATACTTAACTTAAAAAAATTATTTCTCTGTGAGGTTTCCTCTCTAAAGTAGAGACTTCAATTAATTTTTGGCATATGACTGTTCTTTGAGGGGGCCACTGCAACTGGCCCCTATGGTTATGTAAATGAAAGGTAAGTAGCCACCCATGGTCCTGGGAGAAACTGAAAAATGTCCTTCCCTGAGCGCTGGAATTCAGTGTGTGGAATTTCCACGAGGTTTCTAGGTTTGCTTAACCCAGTTGCTCTGAGCTTCTTATTGCCTTTGTTTTGTTTTGGAGAGATAGGTTTGTTATTTGTTGGGAGGTGGGTTTTGTTTGCTTTTAATGGAGATGAAGAACTGAGGAGAGACAGGTTTGGGTGGGTGGCATCATGATGGGGATGGCCTCAAGAAGATGAAAAATGGAAACATGGTCGGGAGAAACTGAAGCAGCAGCTTTCTTGTGGGACTTTATGGGACCAGTAAGAGCAGTTTTTCAGGGGCTGTGATAAAATGCGGCGAGAGATTAGAGATTTGGTTCTTGTCCCCTCCTTCATTCCCAACTTCCAGGCTTACCCAGAACCATGCTGACACCCCAGGAATAGTGGCTTTGGCAGCACCCGAGAACCACAGACTTGACTCAGACACAACCGTTTCTTGAAGATAACTGCCAACAGGGGCAGCGCCACCTCCTTGGGCAGCGGCATCAGCTGGGGCGGCCAAGCTGGAGCAAACGCGGTCGATGAAGTGGGCAGACTGGTCTGTGGGCATATTTGAGGCATCCTTTTGGGGGCTGTCAGAATTTATTGGGCCATGCTTAGGTTGGAAATTCACCCCTCAGGTGCTCTTGGCCTTCCCTATCCAGAGAGTTCCTCACGATTTGTTCCCACCCAGACACTGCTGTGGTGATGAGCCATGAAGTCCACGGGGTAAAACTCAGGAGTCCTCACCTCATGTCATACCTTCTACTTGCTGTGGGATCTCCACAGTATCCAAATAAGAGCTACCTGGAAGTGTAAGAGAGTTATTACGTCACAGTACAAACTTTGACCTGTATGAAATAGGGCCCCTGGGTTCTCCTGGCAGCTAGTCATGTCTATGGATTCTTGGAAGATTAAGTAATCAGCCCAAGGGCTGGCAATCTCCCTCACACACTCTTCCGTCAGCTCCCCTCCTTTGCTGCCTCACACGCCTTTTCCCTCATTTCTGTTACCTGGGTTGTAGTCCCCAACAAAGAAGTAGTGCACACGCTTTTGCCTCAGGCTCTGGGCAACAAAGCAGAAGGTAGGATGGAGCTGTGGTTGGGCAATAAAGCAGTGGGGCTGGGGTTAATGTAATTTGAGACATTAAAATTTAAAACGACCTCATTTTATGCTTCTTAGTCTAGTGAAGGCAGGTAATTCAAGTCTTGTGTTCCTCACTAGATCAAAATATGGAGCTCCCTGTATTGACTGTCAAGTTTAGCCTAATCATCATCCTAATCTACCAGTCTAGAAAACTCAGGTAAGCTTTAACTGCTCCTTCTCTAGAATGCTCCATGGCTGGTCATTCCCTCCTTGTTTCTGCCTCCCCTGTATCTCCTCCATTGGTTGGGTTTTCTCTGTCCTTGCTGCCACCATACTGGTTGAGGCTTCTGTTGTCATTTTTGTGTATCGCAAGAGTCTCCTAGCTGGTTTCCCCACTTTGTCCTTTCTCCTCTCTGGTCTGTCTGGTCAATCTTCCCACCCAAAGACCCATTGCTGTATTCTTCTTCATGTGCTACAACCTCCAAGACTTAAAGAATACAGTCAAAGTTACCTTTGAAAATTCCTTACCTATTTTGGCCCATGAAACACAGTATGGAGTATTTCTGTAAACATACTAGCAAGCAAACATAAGTGAATTTAACTCTATCTCCTGGTAAGTCCAAACACAGCTGGCTGCTCTTCTTGCATTAGAACAGATTGTTGTCTCCGAGTTAAACACCCAATGGAGTTTTGACTTGAGTTTAAGGGCTACGTTGTATGAAATATGCATCTCTTTAAAAACAATGGTCACCCTCAGTGAGGTGAGATGCTCACATCATGAGAAGCACTCAAGAACCAAGATGACCGAGAAAAGAAACAGAGACAACTGCCTTCTCACACTCACTCTGGCCACGTGCTCCTGAGGGGAAAGGCAGGCAGAGCTGGCTACTCTCTCTACGTTACTTTCTCTTGCTCTCTCTCTCTCTCTCTCTCCCTCGCCCTCGCCCTTCCCAGAGCCTTAGCCAATACAAAGTAAATGCACATGTGGTGTGATTACACTAGAGACACCCACACACCCCGTGAGCACGCCTGCATGCAGTAGGCACTCAATGAATGGATAGACATGACAATAAATTAAACCAAGAAAACTCAGTTCCGGTTCTGGTTCTAGCATGACAAACTGTGCAGTATGGGCAAGTCACGTTACCATCCTATGACTCCACTTTTTGATTCCTACAAGTATGTAATTGATTTACTTGGCCCAAGTCCCTTTCTCCGGCTTGTATGCATATAATACCTAGCTTTTATGATTAATAATAACTATGACCGTATAAACTCTTGTAGTAGACTAAACTAGGGTCTTTTAATAAATTGTTTATAATTAAATACATGATAATTAACCCTAGAAAGGGTTACATATTAGGTTTTACATTAACCCTATGAAGAAGCTACAAAACTCTTCTAATTATGAACAACTTCCACAGGTGTGTTTTTCTGTCTTTTTTTTTTTTTTTGGTTATAAATCCAAAAGAGTCATTCTTCAAGGGTCCACTCACAGCATATTTTGGTGTTGGCAGCATTAACGAGCTTTTGCTTCAACAGGTAGATATGTATTGATATACTGCGGCTTGTAGAATCAAAGACAACTTGCCATTAAGACACACAAACATTTTATGAATAAGGAAGGAAAAAGTATTTCCTTTTTTTTTATTCTTAAGTATGGTTTAATACTCTTCTCCATTTCTGTACATCACAACACCAAGATTTCACTGCTTAGGATCTCTCTGTAGAGGCTATAGAGAATGCAAAGGCTACAGTTTTCGCCCCCTCTTATTTACGTGTTTGTATGTGTAAGTGTAATACATATCAGTATATATTGATACACACATCAATATATAATGCAATATATATCAACCAAGAGAACACATTGATTAAAGAAATACAAAAATTTGGAATCATTTCCAAACTTAAATAGTAAAAATAAAAACTACAAAAGGAGCTGCATACCCTAAATGTATCATGTGAAACAACAAACATATTCAAAAATGTAAATTTACATCCAATTTCTCTGGTCAAGAAAGGAAAAAGTATTTCCAATTAAAAAGAAACACCATGCTTTCTTGTCACATATAATGTTCATTTCATGCTTACTGAAAAAGCTTTTTCAGTCTCAGACCACTTTTTTTAAACCCGTATCACTCTCTGTGCACATATGAAATGTAGGTAAAATAAACTGGTTAAAGTTTTCCTAAACCTGCTACCTATTCAGAGGCTGAGTCTTCTGAGTTAGTTAGAATTGTTGCTGCGCATGTTTTTCAGTATAATCACTTTCAGCAGCACTGGTGATGCAGCATTTCTTAAAGAGAACGTATTGAAGAATCAAACCATCGATGCTGGGTTTGCGGTTACATCGTTAGCCGACTTGTGACTTCAGCTCTGGAGATCCTGTTACATGCATCTGATTCATCACCTCGTCACACCCTTCCTATCACTATTTAGTTTCTAATGGTTAAAAAAAAGTTCTGCTATTTTCTGCATCTGAGATTTGTCTTCCGAGCCTCCTATGCCCATTTTGCACTTCTTTTTTTTTTTTTTTAAGATTTTATTTATTTATTTGAGAGAGAGAGAGAGCACGAGCAGGAGGGTAGGGGGTAGGGGGAGAGGGAGAGGGAGAAGCAGACTCCTCACTGAGCAGGGAGCCCGATGTGGGGCTCGATCCCAGGACCCCGGGATCATGACCTGAGCGGAAGGCAGACGCTTAACGACTGAGGCACCCAGGCGCCCCAATTTTGCCCTTTTGATGCTGGCTTTTTCTATGTTTACACAAGCACAGGCGAAAGTAATATATGGAGGTAACAGTTACTGTAAGTCACTGCTGATTAGAAAGCACACCCCATTTCAGAAATGTTAAAATGCAAGGGTGCGGGGTGGGGGAAGGGCATCTTAGCACCCATGAAATATATTAAAATGCAAGGTCACGGCCAGAGGAGCTTTGGCCTCAGAATTCCATGTTTAAGGAGGAGGAAACTGGTTCACAGAGAACAGGTCATTTGCCTGAGGCCACATCGTCCCAGATGATTCCAAAGCACCTTCTACAAATTCACTCTGTCTTGACTCGGAATCCTAGCAAGCCTGCAGGTGGGCTTTTACCCTAAAGCAGCTCCCTATTCTCTTATTCTTATCCTTTTAGTGGGGCTTCCAGCCACAGGTCATCATGACCACGGTGACCTCAGTGGGTGTTGTCGTCCCACTGTTTCCCCGAAGGTCTCTGCTGCCTCCTCTATTTATTAGTACAGTTAACGAGAGACCTTCAGTCTCCAAGAAACCAGATGAGACAAATAATATCACGTGGCCAAAATTAAGACATTTTTACCAGAGAAGAATGAAACACAGCGGTTTCAGCTGACCAGAGATTTGGCAACACGTTTTATGGATTTCATTGTGCACCATTCAGATTGTTGGCAGCCAATGAAACTAAGTGCAAAATTCCAATTATGGCCTCATTTTAACCTAAACTCTACATTTTTCTCTGGTTTCCCCCTAATTGTAATTCTTTCATTATACATCTGAAAATCTGGTATAGATTTAAGTGTTTCCAAATAACATCAGGGGTTTCTGCTAACTTGCTATACTTTAGTGTAAATTTGATCACGGTTGGCATGATCAAACTTTAGGTATTCGCTTTCCCAAGGCCGGTCGCTTCCCGATCCATCTTTTCTGTCTCTAGTGCATAAGAGATTATCTTCCAGGAGACATCTACTGTGGGTTTTCTATATAGACCCAGCAACACACATGACAAAGATGAAACTATTAAAATAGAAGCATTTGCTCCCACCGTGCAGCCAAGAAGGATATATTCTTTGTTGCTTGACCTGCTATCACACTTGGGCCTGTTTTACCAGTTGTAGTAACGGCTGGAACTGCAGAATTGAAGCCCCTAGATGAAGGGAGTAGATTAATGTGCATAGGAAAGGACATCAAGCTGCCCTAGGAAGGACACGTCTGCAGAGAGAGAAAAAGAGATTATGTGCCAGTTGGAGTTTTGAGGAAAATATGGAAGAGCGCTAACAGGCTACTAAGACAAGGAACTTTAAGGAGAGAACAGTGTAGTAAGTATTTTTAGAAAATTTTACTTTATTTAGTACTATGAGATGTAATTTCTTCCCTTTGCAGAATCTTTAAAAAATGCTTTAGTAGACACATTATTTTTCATGACTTTGGAGGATTTAGATTTATATTTTCTTTGAAAGAAGTGTTTTACTAAGAAAAAAGTAAATAAATAAAAATAAAGACTTAGGGAGCGCCGGGTGACTCAGTCAGTTGAGGGTTTGACTCTTGATTTTAGCTCCAGTCATGATCTCAGGGTCCTGGGATCGAGCCCTACGTTGGACTCCACATTCGGTGTAGAGTCTGCTTGTCCCTTTCCCTGCCCCCGCCCCCGCTTGCTCTTTCTCTCTCAAAATAAATAAATAAATAAATAAAATCTTTAAAATAAATAAATATAGACTGAGAACAAGAGCTAGAAGGCTCTTGTTTATGTTAACTACCACATCAAACCTCATAAGCCCAGCACTGTCATTTCCTGTTCTGGGGAGTGACAGCCCACACCTAAGACTCTCTTCCCTCTATGTCCAGACTACACATCTTCCATGTTACTGACAGAGGTGGTGAGAGGAAGCAGATATGGAGTAAGGGAGGGAACATATTAAATAATCTCTGTACCACCATCTGGACAGCACAGGAATGGAGGCAGCGACCCTCCGCTGACGTCAGTGACCCCTCTCAATAAAATTCCAGCAGAGGTGAGAATGCCTGCAGTTCTTTGTGCTTTCCTTAAATTGTAGGAAAAATAGGAGCTCAAACAGAACCTCTATTACAAATATTGGAAAAGCCAAACATATTAACAATAAAATTCTCAAATATTTTTTTTGCCAACCCCGTTTTGTTTTTTTTTTTTCCAGAGGTTAGTTTAACACTCCTCTCTCCTACCCTCTGATATTATTTTAAGTGCTAAGTAACACTTTAGTGTATAAATATGGCCTGCCAGGTCTAATTGCTATGTGCAGAATTTGCTAAATCACAAAAGTAAGGGTACATATGAAGCTGCTTATAAAAAATGCAAAGTATTTAAGTGATGGGAAGGGAATGTTATGATTGGAAGGAATATACATTTACTCTACCTAAAATTGAGGCAGCTATGTAAACAAAGTCAAGTTTCCATTCACAAATGATCTCCCCCTACCCCAATTTTGAAAGTAACACCAAAAATGAAAAGAATCGCCATGAAAAGTGATCCCTGGGAGGCAGTGCTTGACACTGGCGTAATGTAACACGTAAATACCATTTTTGGTTAAACACAGCCCTAAAAGAGTCTGATGTTGAATTGCATTCTCCATCTACCACTGCCGTCTGTACCGAAGTGTATTAACAGTGAATAAAGTGTAGAAATAATTAGGTTTGAAATAGTCATTGCCACATTCAAAGGGTTAAATTCTCCTTCCCAATACTTGGAAATCCCTTCCTCGGACATTCAAAGATACTCAGGCTCCTAAAGGGTGGCATTCATTCCAGGAGCAAATGAGAGTTGCATTCATGTAACTTTCCTTCAAGCATTTGTGTTTATTTTTAGAGAGAGTACTAAGTGTTTTTTAGGAATGACATCAACATTCAGGGTTGGGCCATTTCTGGGCTTAGCCTGATTATCCGCCCCCCACCCCCAGAGATCCTATTTGTTGCTAAGATATATATCTTTGTATTTTCACCCAGAAAACAATTATTCTTGCTGTCACGCTACCTTCAAATACCCAGGCTAGGACCTATCATGCTGAGATTTGCACACACCCTTGCAAACCACAACTTCCAAGTTTCTGTTCTGCCAAATGTCTCCCAGTCATTGAGAAAACCGCCACTACTTGGTCTCTACTTGTTAGGAAAATAATCCGTCCCTAAGGATTTCCTTGGAAGGGTTGCTCCTCCATACAGGGTCAGGCAAGTGAGTGTTGCTTCCAAGGGCGATCACTCTACTGGTAACACAATTGCCTCTTTAGTCGTAGCTGGACAATTTGGGAAACATCTGGAGACTAATTTCCTATCCTTGGATTGGGTAGGTAGAGCTGTCAGCACTCACTTGCCTCTGCAAATTGATGCACGAAGTAGCAGAGTTAACTCAACGTTGGACCAAAAGGCCCGATGGTGAGAATTTCTAAAGAATGGCATGATTAAGTATGTCACCTGACATTTATGATAACAAGATTTGGCACAGGGAGGTTTTATTGATGACATCACAATTGACTTTCATCACAACTGACTATTGGAATTTGAGTTTCAGAAAAGCTCAGTGATTCGCATAAAGGTACATGACTAGTAAATATGGGACACAGAATTTGAACCCAGATCATTATTTTCAGGAAAGAAACTGCATATGTGTAAACATATATGTAAATGAATATATAAATATAACTTTTCACAAAACCAATTACTGGAATATTTCGATTTTGAAGTAGCAAACAGGTTAAAAATTCTACTTAGCTGAGAATTGGTATCATTCCATATGTTATCACTATCATTCTTTCCTTCCTTTCTAAAAGCTGAAAGTCAAATTTAACATGAAAATCATCATTGTTTGTGACACTGCTGGGAGGCAGATTTTCTTTTTCTCATAAAAAAAATACAGTACGTATTAAGCCTCTGGTAACCTTATACTAACCTTTGGTGAGTTGGCACTTGCTCATACACAAGTATTGACTTGGTATCACTTGTTTTCTCAGAATTATTTTATTGCTTTGCCTCTTCCAGGTCCTGAAGTGAATATCTGCACTAAGGAATACCGAAATTACATGTTTCTAGGAGTCTCAGCTTAGGCAGAATAAAGATGGCTTTCCAATGCCATGGAAAAAAGAATGATACTTTAACAAATAATATTTGTATAATTGACTATCCAGCTAGAAGAAAACAAGTTTAAACTCTTATTTCGTACATATGCAGCAAAAAATCCAAATAAATCACACATGTAAATGCAAATAAAAATAAGACATAGAAGAAAATTTAGAATACTTTATATGGTGCAAAAGTTGGGGAAACCTTTGTAAGCAACTCAAAGGGCTTTTAAGCTATAAAAGAAAAAAATAGATTTGTCTGTGTTGAAATTAAAATTATTTGTATGAAAAAGTATACCATATACAAAATCTAAAGATATGTGGTAAACTCAGAGAAAATATTTGTAATATATATGACAAAACAGGGAGTTAACTATTTTTATACATAAACAAAGCTCTTATGAACTTGTAAGAAAAAGACAATCTAATAAAAATTTGAGGGGACAATGATTAGGAAACTTATAGAATAGGAAGTGCAAACAGACAACATCTTATAAGATCTTCAATACAACCAAGGGTAAATGAAATGCTTGGAGGCCATGAAATTGCCAGATCCCCATCAGTGAGGAACATAACTGACTAATGACTCCAGCTGTTGACTTGGGAGCTATGAAGGCCACGCTTCTCATGCACCTGCCAGGCAATGACTGAGCACAATAGCCAACAGGTAGAAACAGCTCAAATTTCCATCAACAGGTAAATGGATAAACAATTCACTACCACAGAATATTATTGAGCCTTAAAAAGAAAGGAAATTCTGACACATGCTACAACATGGACGAGCCTTGAAAGCATTATGCTAAGTGAAATAAGCCAGTCACAAAAGGACAAATGCTGTATGAGTCCACTTATGTGAGGTACTTAAGGAGTCAAATTCATTGAGATAGAAACTAAGATGGTGGTTGCTGGGGGCTCTAGTGGAGGAAGGGAATGGGGAGTTATTGGTTCAGTTTTGCAAGAAGAAGATTCTAAAGATAGAAGAGAGTGATGGTAACACAATAATATGAATGAACCTAATGTCACTGGATTGTACACTTAAATGGTTAAAATGGTTAATTTTATGAAGTGTATTTTACAATAAAAAAAAGGGAAATTAGAGGGCTTGCTTACTCAACCCACAGTTGTCCTATCTATGACTGAAAAAGTTGAAACTGACATATCAGAGAGCTCCCTGAATCATGGAAAGGAAGATATCTACTCCAGAGAAATTGCAAAAAAAAAAAAAATCCAATTAAAATATGATGAAAGCTATCTTTCCTTCAGCTTTACAAATGATAACAGTTATTTTATTGTGTCTTGGGGAACAGAGCATTTTTAAATAAGCATTTGGGTGCCAGTTATGTTGCAGCCTCATTTTGAGGCAAATCCTTCAGAATTTAAAGAAACTGAACATTTTAAAAGCCAAAAATTATTTTCTATGGCTTTTTGAACCAGAAATGAAAAAGCTCCTGAGGCATGTGACAGGCTAAGTCATCATAATGCATTAGCTGGAAAAATAGACACAACAGCTGAGAGCCAAAAAAGCCTTGCAGAGTTTAGTTGTTGAATGCCTGCTGGATAGAAAGTCAGTAAGTGGATTCATGGTACTGCCTCTTCTTACCAATACAGTAACCCGCTGAATTAGAGCTTTAACTGGGAATATGAAGACTGACGTGTCATTTCTTTGCACACTTGTACTTTTGCCTTATGAATGAATACATCTACAAATGTGGCTATTTTGTTTATGTATGTCCAATATCAACACAAACTAAACACTGAAGATCTTACTTTATATGAATGCTAGGTTGCAGAGACAAGTTGTGTTGAATTATGCTAAGTGTTGAATAACTTTAATTTCTTGCTTTAGCCTGGAATAACTATGTTGACATTTGCAGTGGCACCAAATTGTACATGTAGTTATATTCTTCACCACTTCACACTTGCAGTTAAAATTATGAAGGCAATTTTATTTAAGAATGTCCTTTATGAAGAAGTAAAAAAATTAAGGTTATTAAATATCTTTGAATACCTGTCTTTTTATGGGCTGTGTGGCAAAATAGAAAGTACACAGAAAACACTTCCTCAGCATACCAAAGCATGATGGCTATCTCAAGGAAAAACACTTGTGGGATTGTTTCAGTTGCTAGCTGAACTAGCCACTTTATTTTATTTTTTCACGAAGCATAATTTTTACTTGACAATGTGACTTACAGGGGAACTATGGTATTCACACAGGGTTTTAGCAGACATTTTTCTCAAGGATTGACAAAGGGAACCTGTTAGTTCAAGGTAAACAATGAGAGTATTTGTCACCAACAATAAAATTCAAGCCTTCAAGAAATTTCAAAATTTGAGAAATGTCTATCACTGTGACCTGGACAGCTTAAACTTACTTCTGATGAGCAGGACAAGACAAGGGTGAGGCAAGGGAGGTACACAGAGTACAAAATTTAAAGAGACACTCACCTGTGCACTTGTGATGAGCATCGGGTGATCTCTGGAAATGATGAATCCCTGTATTGTATACCTGATACTAGTATTACACTGTACGTTAACTAACTGGAATTTAAATAAAAACTTAAAGAAAAAATGAAGAGACATTCATTTGCAAGTGAGACACCTCACTCTTAAAGAGATATTCAAGTTCAGAGTCAGGCAAGTACAGAGTTGGCACTTGCATGACCGAGAGTAAGTTCCTCCTTAATTCTGCACCTGAGGTGCCTCGCTTGCCTCACCCTAGTTTCATGCCTGCAGATGAGATTGGTAGTAATATTAATCAATGTAATTTTTTTATGTTCTATTTTAAATGTGTCAACATCTAGAAGAATTCCATGACTCCTCAGTTAACCAATATTTTGACCCATGTATGAGGTTACAAAACCTTTCATGGGTAATATATTCATTCAAAGTATGAGATGCACAGACAAGGATGTCCATTCTTGCTGCTTTTATTCAACATAGTACTGGAAGTCCTAGCCATGGCAATCAGACAAGAAAAAGGAACAAGAGACATCCACACTGGTAAGGAAGAAGTTAAACTGTCACTATTTGCAGATGACATGATACTATACATAGGAAAGCCTAAAGACTCCACCAAAAAACTACTAGAAGTAATAAATTAATTCTGTAAATTTGCAGGATACAAAATTAATATACAGAAATCGAATGCATTTCTATACACTAATAATAAAGTAGCAGAAAGAGAAATTAGGAAAATAATCCCATTTATTATTGCATCAGAAAGAACAAAATACCTAGAAATAAACTTAACCAAGGAAGTAAAAGACCTATACTCTGAACACCATACAACAGTGAAGAAAGAAACTGAAGATGACAAAAATAAAGGGAAAGGTATCCTATTCTCCAGGATTAGAATGATTAATGTTAGTAAAATGTCCATAATATCGAAAGCAATCTACAGATTCAATGCAATTCCTATCAAAATAACAGCATTTTTCACAGAACTAGAACAAATAACACTAAAATTTGTATGAAACCCCAAGAGACTCTGAATACCCAAAGCAATCCTGAGAAAGAAGAACAGAGCTGGAGGTATCACAATTCCCAATTCCAAGGAATACTACAAAGCTGTAGTAATCAAAACAGTATGGTATTGGCACAAAAACAGATACATAGATCAATAGAACAGATTAGAGAGCCCAGAAATAAACACATGCTTATTTGGTCAATTAATCAATGACAAAGGAGGCAAGAATATACAATGGGGAAAAGACAGTCTCTTCCATAAATGATGATGGGAAATCTGGACAGCTACATGCAAAAGAATGAAACTGGACCACTTTTTTATACCATACACAAAAATGGATTAAATACCTAAGCATGAGACCTGAAGCCATAAATATCCTAAAAGAGAACATAGGCAGTAATTTCTTTGGCATTGGCCATAGCAACATACTTATGGATATGTCCCTTCAGGCAAGGAGAACAAAAGCAAAAATAAAGTAGGGGGACTAAACCAAAATAAAATGCTTTTGCACAGCAAAGGAAACCATCAACAACACAAAAAGGCAACCTATTGAATGAGAGAAGATATTTGCAAGTGTTGTATCCACTCATATGTGCAATCTAAACAAAACAAGACAATGAACAAACAAACAGAAGCAAAAACAGACAAATACAGAGAACAAACAAATACAGAACAGAACAAACAAATACAGAACAGGCAAATACAGAGAACAAACTGATGGTTTCCAGAGGGGTAGGGGCTGGTGGGACGATGGGCAAAATGGGTGAAGGGGAGTGGGAGATACAAGCTTCCAGCTATGGAATGACTAAGTCACAGAGATGAAAAGAACAGCACAGGGAATATAGTCAATACTATTGTAACAGCATAGTATGGTGACAGATAGTAGCTACCACTTATTGTGAGCATAGCATGACTATAAGTTGTTGAACACTACGTGGTACTGAAACTAATGTGTACATTGTATACTATACTTCAATTTAAAAATATACATATCAGGGGTGCCTGGGTGGCTCAGTCAGTTGAGCATCTGCCTTTGGTTCGGGTCATGATCCCCAGGGTCCTGGGATCGAGTTCCACATCAGGCACCCTGCTCAACGGGGAGTCTACTTCTCCCTCTCTCTCTGCTCCTCCCCTTTGCCCATGCTCTCCCCCCACCTCTCTCTCAAATACATAATAAAAATCTTAAAAAATATATACATATCAACATAAAAAAATCATTATTTCTTTATTTTTTAAAGATTTTATTTATTTATTTATTTGTCAGAGAGAGAGACAGAGCACAAGCAGGGGGAACAACAGGCAGAGGGAGAAACAGGTTCCCTGCTGAGCAATGAACCCAATGCAGGGCTCGATCCCAGGACCCTGGGATCATGACCTGAGCCGAAGGCAGACACTTAACTGACTGAGTCACCCAGGTCCCTAAAGAAATAAGGATTTCTTTATTTTTTAACAGTGAAATATACCATACATGCAAAAGAAAATTTATAATACATATGGGCTGTTAAAAGCATTATTATTTTAAACACTTGTGTGCCCACAACCCAACGTGTTCATTGCTAATATTTTATTTAATAAATAAATCATTTCAGATGGTAGCTACACTTGTGGTGAGCACAGCATAAGATATAAGGTTGCTGAATCACTATGCTGCACACCTGAAACTCATGTAACACTGCGTGTCAACTATACTTCAATAATTTTTTTCAATTTTTAAAATAAATAAGTAATGCAACAAATAGTGTATTACCAATATTTTAAAATCCCAAATGTACTTTAGTGCTGTGCCTTGTCTTCCCTGATGGAGACATTGAACATCTTTTCATATGTCTGTTGGCCATTTGTATATCTTCTTTGGAAAAATGTCTAGTCAGGTCCTCTACCCTTTTTAAAATAAGATTGTTTCTTTGGTGTTAAGTTGTATAAGTTCTTTATATATTTTGGATACTAACCCCTTATCGGATATATCATTTACAAATATCTTCTCCCATTCAGGAGGTTGCCTTTTTGTTTTGTCGATGGTTTCCTTCATTGTGCAAAAGCATTTTATTTTGGTGTAGTCCCAGCGTTAATTGTGTTTATCTTGACGAGGGTGGGGGGTGTGGGAGTAGAATGGGAGATAATAAGAACAATGATTAACATTTCTTTATATACCTCTGTATTATTTAACTTATTTAAACTAACATGTACTGTGTTTATAATTTAGAAAATTTATAAGTAATTTTTTAAGTTAATTGTTAGTTACACAGTTTTTCTTGTTCTTATGTCCCATAAAAAAGATTCAAGACATTTAAAGAGACACCAACCCTTTGGACTAAACTTTTTCATAGTTCTGAAAGGTGCTTCATTCTCTCTCCAAAATGGAGTGTGAAATGGGGAAGAGAAATGGAGGAGTTGGATTATCAGAGGCAACTCTGCTATGTCACTGGAAAAGATGGGGATACCTGGAACATCAGAAGCACCTATGTCATAATTCAAAAATCATTTTTCAATGTCCAATACAAGAAAACCTGATTAAACCAAAGAGCCCAGAATTGGGATAGTTAAGACATTCTAATTAATGAAAAAACCCTTTTATTATAGTCCTTATTTAGAAAATCCTGACATGCATACATTTTCCTCCCACGGATAGTGATGGACAGTTCCAAAGGAGCCTCACAGAGACCACTCCCTGCTCCCTGCTCTCAGAGCCCACCATGGGGAATCATTCTTTCTGAAGCCATTTTTCCTTTATCTATCCACACTGACACCACCGCACTTGGGATAGAAGGCAAAAATGCCCTCAGCTCTTCTCCATGGTGAGCCAAGGTCATCTGCCTTCGGTGGATCATTTCATATCCAGTCTCTCATTTGGGTCACATTAAAGAGATCAGAGCATGAAGAAAATCCCACATCTGTGACCTGTTTGGAGTAATTTGCTTGTTTTTCCTACAATTAAAGCCCGAGACCATATAAATCAATCTCAAGAATTCAAAATCCTAATTATTTTGGTTTTATATATTCAACTGATTATTTTTGAGAATCATGTACTATTTGAGAATTTACATCCAATGGTTCCCATTCTTACACTCATATGCTTGTATTTCTTGTATTCACTATTACAAGCAATACTTTTCAACATTGACTATGTTCCAGGTACTGTCCTAAACACTGGTAATATAATAATTAATAAGGCAGACACGGTCCCTCCCTCTTGAGGTTTTCAGCTTAGAAAATAAGAGTTTGCTAAAGGAAAATAACACATAAAAATAAGCTCTCTTAAAGCCAGCCCAGCTGTCACACTGAAAATGATGGAAGACAGAACTGCATGAAGCCTAAAGCTCTCTCTACTCTAAGATTCTCATGGTAGTGTAAAAACATAATACTGAATTTCCTAATTTAAAATATGGACATCAGTATTCCAAGAGCTCTATGATTGGATCTGTTAGTTAAAAGTACTAAATTAAGTACTCATGTTGATAAAGGCCCAAGTTCTGGTTTGAATTTCCTAACCTCATATTGGTAGATGGAGTTTGAATTTTCTGACCTAATTTCAGAAATAAAAGCAAACACTGGGTGAATTTGTATATAAATGAGAGAAAGGATTAGCATGAAAGTATTGTAGAAACTGTTTTAAATATTGGATAACATAATGAAGAACACCTAGTATACCAGAAGGGTAAATTTTTGAAATGTTTTTAATAAATAGAAAATGTGTACACTTTATTTAAAAAAAAAAAACTATGCCCCATTGCACAAGAAGATAAATTGACTGATTCCTTCCACCTTGAGGTGTGAGAATTGTGTTACTAACCCTTTTAAAATAAGAATTCATGCCTTACATAATTGTAACCTGATCTTTTTTTTTTTCCTCAGGCACTTTACCTACTTACAGATGTCCTTTGTAGCAATAATATTTATATTAGTTGGGCCTACACCATGGTTTTCAAATGAATTTTTGCTTTGGGAGTTGTCCATGTTGGTTTTTCTGAGAAACTCCCTAGTTTGAAGGTCAAGGAATCAAAAAATAATAAAACCAAATAAAAATATCAGATGGTTCTCTGTGTTATTCTAATTATTCTTACCTTGGATCCAGTGACATTTTAAGATAATATTTATCAATTTGTTCTCCTGAGAATTAATGATAAGAATGACAACAGCTGACATTTAGTGAATGCTAAACATAGTGTCAAGTACTGTTCTATGAGCTGGATGTGTGTTGTCAGATTTATCCTTCTAACAGTCTACGAAGAAGGTGATTGTGGAATCTCCCTTTTACACAGTAACCTGAGACGAAGAAATGTTAGGCAATTTTTCCGCGTACCTTGAAAGCTATCACATGAAACCAGCAATATGACATCAGAGTTTACACTCTTTCCTTTTTTTCAAGTAAACCTTGTATTAAGGTATAACATAGCGAAAAGTATGCGAATCTTATGTGTGCAACTCAGTGAATTTTCACAAGGTAAATCTACTTGGGCAACACTACCCAGATTAAGAAATAAAGTATAACCAACACCCTGGAAGTCCTTTTTCGTGCCTGCCTTTCCAAAGGTAACTACTACCCTGATTCCTAACACCATAGATTAGTTTTGCTTCTTTATGAGCTTTATGTAAATGGAATCATACAGTATTTTCTTTTTTGGCTTCTTTTACTCAACATTATGAGTTTAAAATCATCCATGTTGTTAGGTACAGAAGTAGTTATTTTATTTCTTTTGTACAGTATTCTACTATATGACAATGCCACAATTTATTTTTCCATTCTACTATTGAAAAAATTTGAGCAGTTTCTAGTTTGAAGTTATTAAAAATAATGCTACTGTGGAGATTCTTATTCATGTATTTTGGTGCACATACATACACTTTTTTTTAAAGATTTTATTTATTTATTTGAGAAAGAGAGAACGTGAGTGGGAGGTGAGCAGAGGGAGAGGGAGAAGCAGATTCCCTGCTGAGCGGGGAGTCCAACATGGGGCTCAATCCAAGACCCCCAAGATCATGACCTGAGCTGAAGGCAGCTGCTTAGCTGACTTGAGCCACCCAGGTGCCCCACATACGTATACTTTTATGTTGGGCATATTATATGTATCTTGCGATGCAATTGCTGGGTATAGAGCATGTGTATGCTCACTTTAAGTGAAATCTTTAAACAATTTTCAAAAATTTATACTTTCACCAGTAGTGTATGAGAGTTTCAGTTTTTCCACGTCCTTGTGAAGACCTGGTATTGTCTGGCTTTTTTATTTTTGGCCATTCTGTTGGATGTGTAACAATATCTTATTGTGGTTTTAGTTTGTATTTCTCTTATAACTGATATTGTTGAGCACGCTGTTCAGTACTTGTTCAAGTCTTCTGTGCATTTTTCTATTAGTTTGTTTATCTTTTGCTCACTTATTTTTAAGTGTCTTTATATATTCTGAATATGATCCTTTGTCATGATACGTCTTACAATTATCCCGGACTCTGGTTTGCCTTTTTATTCTTGCGTAATGATGTCTTGATGAAGAGAAGTGTTTATATTCTAAACCACTACACTATACTTGCTTCAATTCTAGAAAAAGATAATAATGTTTAGTGTTATCATAATAATGGATATCTTAGGAAGCTGTCAAAGTTGTGTTTCTCCAGTGTAGCTTAATAAATCCTGATTATTTATAATTGAATACACTGTCTGTGATGATCTAACTGGACTTTATATCACCTAGAACATCTGTCAGCAACTATCTGCTTTGATTTTTTCATCACAAAGACACAAACATAAACCCACCTAGAAAAACCTGTCTTCAAAAATCACACTGATACAGAAAACAGATAGGTGGTTGTCAGAAGCCGTGGTGGGAGACAGGGGAAATGGGGGAAAGTGGTCAAAAGGTAAAAACCCCTTGTTATAAAAGAGGTAAGTCCTGAGGATGTAATGTACAGAATGGTGACTATAGTTAACAATACTGTATTATATATAGGAAAGTTGCTAAGGAAGTAGATCTTAGAGGCACCTGGGTGGCTCAGTCGGTTAAGTGGCTGACTCTTGATCTTGGCTCAGGTCATGATCTCAGGGTCCTGTGATAGAGCCGTGTGTGGGGCTTCACGCTCAGTGGGGAGTCTGCTTGAAGATTCTCTCTCCCTCTCCCTCTGCCCCTACCTCCACACGCATGTTCTCTCTTTCTCTCTCAAAAAAAAAAAAAAAAAAAAAAGGAAAGTAGATCTTAAAAGTTCTCATTATAAGAAAAACAGTGTAACTATGTGAGGTGATGGAAATCAACCAAACTTACTGTGGTGATCATTTCATAATATACACATATATCAAATCATTATGTTGTACTTCTTAGACTAATACAATGCTGAATGTCAATTGTATATCAATAAAATGGAGGGAAAAAAATCATACTGTTTTAATGACCCCTTTATGAACAAAAAAATAGAAAAGTTAAAAATAAAGAAATTTAAATGACTTTCAAATGGGTTCCACCATGATTTGGTGGGGGGATAGATAACCAAATTGAGTAGTTTTCCATACCAAAATGCTGACAATGGTTTTCTTAGACAATACAATTGATCTGGTTAATTATATCTTCATGTTGTTCAGTTGGCTTATGTCTGGTATTTTTCCTCTCAAAATGGGTTAACTTCATTTTTTTTAGTTTGTTTTTAAGCAATGAGGCTTCTATATTGCCCATGTTTGCTTGGTTTTTAATTTTTGTTACTTTTACTCTCCTGGATGTTTTTTGTTTGTTTGTTTCCTAAAGCTTCCAAAAGAAGTGGAATTTTCAGTCAATTAACTTGGCAATATAGATGGTGACACACATACCAATTTATTTCCAAAAATATGATTTGTTAAAGGAAGTGGCATTTATTTGAGGTTGAAAATAATGGCTTATTAGCAAATTGTAGTGTCTTCCCTGTTTTCTGATTCAGTGGATTCCACGTTCTTATCTAGAATTGCTTTCCATCGTGGAACACCTTTAGTTATTAAGCAATGCTCATTTTCTGCTTCCACTCATCAAGTAAAGCTGTCTCTCATAGTAGCTAAACTCTGAAATCTCAATGGCTTAACACAATAGAAGTTTATGCTGTGGTTTTATGTGTTTGAATGAGGAGGGGATACTTTCTGTTCCATCAAGCCCATCAGAGACTTAAGCTGACAGAAGCTCTGCTGCTTTCAACACATGGTATCTGAAATTGCCCAAATCTAGTCAGCAGATGGGGTAGAGAAAGAGTGGAGGACCCAGTGGGAGATTTTATGGGCCAGGCCCAGAAGTGATGTAAATCATTTCCACCCACATTCCATTAGCCTGAACTCAGTCCCATGCCTCCACCTACAAGCAAGTAAGTGGGGCTGGGAAATGTCCCTGTAATAATTCTATTTCATGGACAGGGAAGCCTGAACATTTAACGGACAGCCAGCCATTCACAATTTTAATCGTCCCCAAGCTGGACACAGGGAACTGTGACTTTAAGAGAGAGGGGGCATTTTTTGGAGCTGGAGCTCTTGCCATCCAAAAGGCTTCAGGTTGTCCGGTGGAATTACTCACAATCCCCTCTTCCTGAACTTTACCATGACCTGTTTTTTTTCCTGTCATTTTTTTAAATCAGAGGCTCCATAAATTTCATCGCCTACCTCTCCTTAATCAGAGATTCCTGCCTATCATTTTCCCCAGGAATAATCCCCAGTGATGCCCTTTGAATCACTTCCATTCCAGAGAAGTTCTCTGCCTCTCTTCCAGCTTTCTGATTCCTCCCTTTCTGGTCCCCCAAATACTGATGATCCCTAGCAGCCAATCCTCCAGATAGGGCAATAAGCTTCACCAGGCCCATTATATTTCTCTTTTGCAATTATATTAGTTCATTCTCTTTTTCAGGCAGCAGTTCGGGGAAGCAGAGATCCTTTTAAAGTAGCTAATGTGTGCTTAGCACTTTAGATAGAAATTGTTCCTTTATAACAGGGTCTCAACCAGGTTTTAGTAAACATTTTTGCCTTTGGTAATATCTTCCAAGGGCTGATTCCTAAACCAACATTATAGAAGAGTTTCTCATTTTATGTTACCTTTTACATAAAGTTATTGCCATTGACTGCAATGACAAGAGTCTAAAATAACAACTCTAAGGAGTATCTAATGCTTCATTAGTTACATTTGCTTTTTTTCTCGGCTCTTGGTGTATTCTAACTAAATACATGTATATACTATTCTCACACGGAGGCCTTAGATTTTTTTACATCTAGAGACTTCTGCCTCCTCAAGAACTGTATAAAATATGACTCTAAAGCATGGGTTGTCAATTTACAGCATCTGACCAAATCCAACTTGCTGCCTGTATTTGTAAGTAAAGTTTTATAGGAACACAGCCATGCCAATTCATTTACAGATTCTCTGTGGCTGCTTTCATGTTACACGACAGAGTTGAAGAGCTGCGACAGAGACCACGGGAGCCTCAAAGCTGAAAATGTTTACTATCTGGCCCTTTATGGAAAAAGTTTGTTGAACCTTGCTCTAAAGCAAAGAGACAACTTTCTATGGAGTTGATATCTGAGCAGGATTTTGAATAAGTAGCATTTTACAGATCAGGGTTAGGGAAAATGCAGAGAGAATATTTTTGTTAAAAAGAAAAGATGACCAGAATATAGTGACATGTGTGAGAACAACAGTCTGCTTTGTTTTATCAGAGCATAAAAACCACAAGGAGAATGAATGGAAGACGAGGAGCAAGAGCAAATAGAGAGGGGCAGGACCAAAAAGATCCTTAACAACTTCAGGCTAAGCAAGATAGATTTCCCCCCATAGGTCTCAGAGCATTTCAAATCAGTGTTGGTAGATTTTATGGAAAAAAAAGAGAGAAGGTGCTGCACAATTAAAAGTATTTGGAAAGTATTAATCAATATTCAACAAGTTGTTGCGGGACTTCTCAGAGCCTTTAAAACGCTTCTCTCCATTGGAAATCTCTACAAAAGATTTCTCTATACAGAAGGAACTACAGTCTGTAGAATTCCCATGTTATTTGACTATACACCCTTCTTTAGCTAATATTCACAGAACTAGTATTCACCAAAAACACTGTGAAGAATCTTGTTTGAACAGTAGGTAGCCAGTGGGAGGATTTAGGTAGAAGAAAAACATGACTAGACTTGTGTTATAGGAGAATTATCTCAGGTAAGAGGTTTCCTGGCTGGGGTGAAAGATACCTCAGGATCAAGATGCTCCCATTGGCAGGAACCACCAAGTCTGCGGCTTAAGTCTTGCGCACCCCACCCCCCCAACACCCAGCCACTCCCTGCATCTGGACCTGACACCTGGTTCTGGCTTTTAGTTCTTGCAGCTCACCTGGTTTATCATTGTTTGCAGGGTCTTTGGCTTGCTGCTTTGTTTTTTTCCTCCAGGATCCTAACTGCCTGAAGTCTGCCTGCAAGCTGGTTCCCCGACTTGCTTTTGTGTACCTAGTCCTCCCTGGCTTTCATTTGCCTCCTCGCTGCCAACTCCAGCATCATCCCTACCCACCCTGCCTTCCCTAGTCCTCGTGCTTCCTGAGGCTAGCCTGCTCTGCCTTTCCTCCCTTCCATACCAGGTCTTGCCAGATGCAGAAAAATCCATTTCCTGATCACCCGCTGTTGCTTTCAGCCTGGAACCTCTTTTGTTGCTACAACTGCCTGAGCCAAAACTTTGACAACAAAGACAAAATCAAACTCTACCTGATACCTTTTTCTTCCCAGGGGATTTCCAAGACTTCTTTATAACTCCTTAGGCTTCCCTTGGGCTGAGGGATTTCGCTTTTCCCAAAACTTTTGCCCAGGAAGAGATTTACAGATAAAGCATCTTTGAAAATGACTACACCCACTCTTCATTCTCCCCTTCTCCCTTACCACACTTAAGTGTTGCTGTTCTGTATTCCTAACTTCATGAGGAGAGAAAGAAAGGATGAGTCAAGGCATCTCAGAGAACCAGACCAGGACTGGAACTCTCGAGAAGAATCTGATTCTCCTCCGGTGTGGCCAGTATGACTCCTATTTCATTTCTGTCACGTGGCTTGAAGGCGCTCTCATCACAGGGCTATTCAACCTTGGGCAGTCAATCTTATTATTCCACGCAGAGCACATGCTCTCCCAGGAGTGGTCCAGTTTGGAGGGGCCAAAGAGGTGCTAAGGCAAAGGATTCCAGAGAGAAGAGAGGCAGCCCAGCAAGAAGGGGTGTTGAGAGCCTTGGTCAGAAGCAGGCGGCTCGGGAGGAGCACAGGGTGGTTTGGCTGGAAGGTAGTGGACACCCTTTGTTGTGCAAAGTCTACCAGATCCTGCCGCCCGGCTCTGCAGAGATCAGGCTGGGTGTGTTTCAGCTGCATGCCTTCCTCCCTACCCCTCCAGTTCCTGGCTGTGGTCTAGTCCTTAGCTTGGCCAAACTATGTGATCTCTCTTGGTGAGCTGGCAGCCGCAGCTATGAGCTAGACCGAACAGTGTATGTCCCTGTTCCCTCGCCTCGTTATTTTACAACTAAACAATCAGCGTATTTCTGTGAGAGCCTGTCTCTTCTCCTGAGTTCTGAACCACGATTCATTCAAGAACACATTTTAATCTTTCTGGTCCTAATGAATGTCAGACACGTGTTCTGGAGAAGGAAAAGGACGGCTCTGAGAAGGCACAGTTCGCTCCAAGTGATAAAGATGTGAGTGGGCTCTCAAAGTACTTCTGGTTATTCCACTGCTGAGAGACTTGACCATTAAGACTCAAGCTAGCTCTAAAAATATTTGAAGCCTCGTGTTTCGGTCTGGCCTGGAGGATGCTGAGCTTACAAAATTCCCAGCCAACTCAGAAACTTTTCTTTAGAACTGAGATTTGAGGAGAGCATTTTTTTTTTTTTCTACAGACGAATGTTTCAGAAGAGCAACAACAATCAGTGTCAGGTAATTATTTTCAGGGAGTGTGGTCTTCTGTTTATTTTAGGTTTTCAAATCTTCAGGTAAGAAGAGGAGGCTAATCTCTAAACAGGAAATCACAATTGATAGAAACCACGTTGAAGGGAAGGGCTACCCTGTTCCTCTGAGTTCCTCTAACAGATCGCATTTACTAGTCTTGTGCGTATGTGCATATATCTGAAAGGAGTATATGTGTAACGATTCACTAAACATATACTCCTATTTAAAGTTCTGTCCAACCTGGAAACACCATCCTTATTACGTTCTTTTGGCTAAAAATTCATTATATTGTAGAAGAGTTGGATCGGATGAAACTCACACCTGTTTTGAGTTTCAAAAACTTGGGAGATTGGGTTTTTGCATACAAAGTCCTTATTTCAAGCAGGGTTGAAGTCAGAATTTCAAAAGTCAAGCTTTAAAAAATACTATAAAATACAGTTGCATTTGTAAGAACTACAACTCGTTATATTTTAGTTCTCTAAACTGCTTTCAAGATGTAAGATGCAAGTAACATTTAAGTTGCCTATATCCTGGCAGATCCCAGGATATTTTCATGTATCTGCCCAAACTAATAATGACTTAAAGGAAAGAGAGAGGGAGGGAGGGAGAGGGAGGGAGGAGAAAAAAAAGAAAGAAAAGGAAGGAAGGAAGAGAAATTAACTTGTGGGGAAAGTGGGTGAGGCAGCTGGAAAAGGAACATTTAATAACATACCTAGTTCTCCATACCTTAAGTCTCTTCCAACTAAAAATGGAAAATCAGAGAGGAAAGGCATAAAGCATGTCAAAATCTCCTAGAAAGTAAAGAACCCAAATATTGTTCGTTTTTTTTCCATGTCCTCTCCCAGGATCTCCAGGGCTTATAATGGGATGAAGAAAAGATTTCATTTAGTTATCTCTTAACATTTCTTAGAAACATATAAAACTCGGAATCCTGAAGATTCCCATGTTCAAATAAGTCATTTTCACCTAACTGTCATTTAGGAGAGACGGTCACCACTACCTCCCTCCCGCCCCACACTTACATTCCAAACCACTGGCTCTTCTTTGCCCTATTTCCCATTCCACACCCATCCACCCAGGCATTTTACAGCAGTGGCTGTCTTCTAGTCTTTTTAGTATTGATTTATAAACTCCAAATCCTTCTATCTGCCTTGAATAATGACCTTAGCAGTTAAGTGGGTGCTAAGTATTTTTTCTATCCAGATTTCCTTATTTCCAGATTCAAAATATTGTGATCACTTGCTAATATCATTTGCTATTTATTGAAAATCTTCCTTCCCATGAACACTGGACAATTACAATGACGTTTATCACTTGGAAAATATGGTACACCCCTGCTGCCTCCTTGATTGAACTTGATGTGATCAGTAGATGGGTACACGCTACATGCCATGTTTTGATATAGTGAACTAGAAAAGCAATAAATAACAGAATTAGAGAAAATATTGGGCCTATTTGTCATTTCAACCTCCCTCTGCATACTTGAAAACCTCTATGGAATAAGAAAATTGATACTCTTGTACACTGCCCACTGAAATCTAGCAGCATCTTTAAATGGAACTTGATAATCCAAGTGCAAAACTTGTCTTAGAGTGTTTCATCCATATCATTACTTTTAAATGATTGCAGGTTGAACAGACTAGTTGCCGTGCTATTTTTCCTAAGTAAAGACTTAATCTTATATTTTCTTTTTTCTCCCCATGTCCTTGTTAAGAAAACAACCAAACAAACACAAAAAAAGCAATCCCTTATTAAATTCTGGGAAAATCTGGTACCACACATGGAGGATGGATAATTAAAATTGCTAACTTACCCAAAGCCACATTACACATTACAAATATTAGAAAACCATCCACCCAGATAATACATGGACAGATGTGTGTATGTGTGTGCATAAGTGTGTTTACATATGCCACAAAAAATTCTTAAAAAGGGGAATAATAATATTAATATATTGGAGCTGCCTGAATTCTCAAACAGATAAAAAAAATTTATATGTAGCCACTCGTGGTGCACAAACACTAAATCTGTTGATTTGCAAAGCTCACTGGAAGGATGTGTTAAAGATTGGCCATCCTATAAAAAGAAAACACGGGCAATATCCATTCTAATAGTCCACAGTGATACAGTTCTTTCTCTGGTTAGAGAAATTTTACAAACAGTAACTGACTAATCTTCACAACAATCGTGTAGGAGGCAAATATTATGAATGGTTTCATTTTACCAATGAGGATCTGAGTCAAGGAGAGATCAAATGACATGCCAAAGACCACAACAAGACAAAGCATTAGAAAGAGGATTAGTACACAGAAGATTCCGATTTTCAGTTCTCACTATAAATCACAGAAGCAAGATGAAACACATGATAACAGATTTTTTTCTTTGACAAATAGGATCTCGTGAACCCGAAGCTTCTAACGTGAGCAATTTTGATATTGCCAATAATAAATGTTCATTTTAAATAAGTCACATAATTTATCTCAAGTCTCTGATGAAAATAAATCTTCTAGTAAAAGATGTCATTTAAAAATCACTAATTAGGGGCGCCTGGGTGGCTCAGTCGTTAAGCGTCTGCCTTCGGCTCGGGTCATGATCCCGGGGTCCTGGGTTCGAGCCCCGCATCGGGCTCCCTGCTCAGTGGGAAGCCTGCTTCTCCCTCTCCCACTCCCCCTGCTTGTGTTCCCTCTCTCACTGTGTCTCTCTCTGTCAAATAAATGAATAAAATATTAAAAAAAAAAAAAATCAGTAATTAAAATATGCCTAACAGAATCAATTCTCAGCTTTCTGGGTGTGGAGGTGGTCCTGAACAGGCACAGCGTGCTGCACCCTAAGTTACAAACTCATGACAGCCACACTTTTCAGGGATAAGGTCCTGTCAGGCCAAGTCCAGATACCAATGTCATGAGTCACCTTAAACTCCCAACTTAGTCTGGCCCCATCGGCTTTCCTTTATTTATTCCTACTCCTAGCTTTAGTTAGCTAAACTGAGCTGAAAAAAAAGAAGAAAATGAAGCAAAATGGGGAAAAATAAACAGGGTGGGGGGAGTTTTGCGATGATTGTGGATGGGTAATATTCTGAAATATTGTTCTATGCATCTGTATTAGTCTGAGTTCTCCAGAGAAACAGAACCAACACACACACACACACACATGCACGAAAATATATATTGATATATAAAATATATATCTATGTAGATATATATTTATCTACTGTATGTGTATATATGTATATATATATACACACATATACATATACATATATATACATATATGTGTGTGTGTGTGTATATATATATATATATATATATACAGCACGTGAGAGAGATTTATTACAAGGACTTGGCTCACACAGTTTTGGAGGCCAAGAAGTCCCATGATCTACAGTCAGTAGGTTGGAGACCCAGGAGAGCTGATAGTGTAGTTCTGGCCTGAATCCCAAGAGACTCCTGAGAACCAGGAAAGCTGATAGTATACGTTCCAGTACAAGTTCACATCTGAAGGCAGGAGACCAAAGTCCCAGTTCAAAGACAGTCTGGCAGAGAGTGAATTTTCCCTTCCTCCACATTTTGTTCTATGTAGGCCTCTAATGGATTGCAGGAGGCCCATCCACACTGGGGGGAGCTATCCGCTTTATTCAGTCTACTGATTCAAATGTTAATCTCACCCAGATACGCCCTTACAAACACACCCAGAATGATGTTTAACCAAATATCAGGGTACACCATGGCCAAGTAAAGTTGATAACACAAAATCAACCAACACACTCTCTCTCTCCAAATTTTCCTTCTACCTTGTTCTTCTTCCCACCATTCAGATAGCATCCCAGCACAAAGAAAGAAAGAAAGAAAGGAAAAAGAAAGAGGCTATTACCCTTTGAAGTTTATGAATTTATTTTTGAAATGCAACTAATAATACATAATGCTTCCTTGTTTACTATGTGCAGGTTCCGGTCAAAGCGCTTTATAAATATGACCTCATTAAGCCCCATAACAACATGAGGCAAGCACTATATCACCATACCTATTCTTATAGAGGAGAAAACTGAGGCACAGAAAGTTTCAGGGTCCCAAAACTAGTGTTGTGGGAGAGTCAGGAATCAATTCTGGCAAGAGGGGCTCCAGAGTCCATGCTCTTTCCCGTACACTATGATGCCTTGAAACTCATGACAGAGGAGAGTTTGAGAGAAACATGTTGGTGAACCAAAAATCACAACCCTGAAAGACTCGGAGTATAAAGTTAATGCTATAAGCAATAAATTTGGAAAAATGATGTGATGATGATCAAAGTATGAGGTTTGTTATACCCCAAAGACATTCTGAATTGCCCAAGCAGGGCGAGGAACCAAGTAAAGGAAGACTTGTGTCTCATCTCCCAAGTGGAACCTGAGTAAGCATAAAAGTTATTGTCAATAACTTTTTGATTGTAAATGCATCCAAATATTTCCTGGGCTTCCCTGTCTTCCCATCCCAAGAGGGGTGCAAGAGACAGGCTCAGGGTGACCCTCAAGCAGCCTAGCAGTCTTCCCGGGACCAGTCAGTGCCACCACAAATAAAGGATTGTTTCTGAAGACCAGTGGTCCCCTTCTACCTCACAAACACAATGGTGTGACTTAAAGTCTTAGAACTTAGAGGCAACACAAGGAGAAAATGGTGGGAAAAATTCCTGAGCTGGCTGAATAAATGATTGACTGAAACCAACCTGAATTGAGTAAGATTAAAAATAAGTTCAGTTAGAGAGAATAAAGTTACAATTTTTTGCACAGCTCATTTTGCAGTCTGAGACCTATACTTCCTTGCCCATAAAGAAATAAAACTTGTTTACCTTTGCAACCAGTACTCTCTCTCTGAAGGCCAAAGGAAAATCTCCAAAATTGTTTTGAGAAATAACATCATTATTGGACTAAGTATATGACTTCCCAAAGGGATTACTTTTTAAAGCAATGCTCCTTTCTATAAGTACTCCTTCTGCTCTGTTTCTTGAAAACATGAGTCTCATTAGCTTAAACCAGTACTCATACTACACACCTGGCCCTTAAAATGATGGAAAATAGTTTAGTGATAGTTGTTGTCCACCAAGTCAAATAAAGTGGTTAGATTTAAGGCTAAGATGGGAAAGATTTAAGATTTTCTGAAGTAAGGATCTAATTCAGCTCTCAGTTTGGCTACTACTCAAGCCAAAGCTTTGAAACTTTTTGACATGGTCAAACAACATTGTGACAAAAGATGAAAGGATGAAAAATTTAAAGCAAATAAGGGTTGGCTCATGCATTTTAAAGGTAGCGATGCCTTACATAACATCATGGTGCAAGATGAAGCCGAGTGCTGAGGTGGCAGTTCCAGAAAGCAGAAAGACTTTCTGTCTGGAAAGCAGTAAAAGAATTTTGTGCCCTAATACCCATGGTAGCCACAGGGTCATTTGTGGTAGAAACAAGAGAGTGACAAAACTGATATTGCTGAATCAATTTCTTTAAAAGTTCATCAAATGATTTTGGTCTCTTGGAAACATTCTCAAAGTTGCTTGTGATAATTTTCACAGGGAAAGATGTTTTGTTTTTTTTTCAAATTCTTATCTTTAATTAGGTGTTTTCTTAACTTCTGATCTGTAGTACAATGCAGAAGCTTTATCTGAGGTCATTTCTACAAGAAGCTGGGCTTCAGGTTCTCAACCGATGCAACGCACTACAATACTATTGCTATAATATAAAAGAATTACATTTGTTTGGTTTAAATTATTTTCCCTTATAGGAACTTCTAGCTGAAATGCAACTCATTATAAGTGTAAGGAATATCTCTACAACTGGTGTACTAAAACATAACTAAAGGGTCAATCTTTTAGAAATACATATTTTCAGGAAAACAGGGATGGGAAATTAGTCATTAAACCAGATGTTGCAAACCAAATATTATAATTGTTGTTGTTGAAAATTTTGCAAATTTAATGGATTTGCCTTTGATTAATTTAGGTGCTCAATATGATTTTAAACAGACTTATTAAGGAAAATTCCAGGACTCCATCTTTAATACCTTTCCTATTATACCTTTCCTAAGCAATCTGTATGAGTTACGGAAGGTCTGTCAGCCTTCAATTTGGTTTTATTAGCATTTGTTGCTTTAAATCAGACCTTTCACATTATTTATATAAGGTTTTTTTTTTTATTCAATATTCAAAATGATAGAACATATACATTGAACCACAGATAGGGACATAATTCATCCAAGTATGAAGCATGCCTTATAACACTTAAGTGGTTTATTAAACTTGTCTGATCTTATATTGGATAAATTCTATCCTTGACATCAAGACGTGTGTATGATACATTTATCATGTTTAGAATTCCTCTAAGTTACATAAACAATTTCATCTGGGAATTGCTAAGAGTTCTATCCTGAAGTTAAAATACACCAAGTATCCAAATATTTCTCTTAAATATGTGTTAGGCCTAGAGTACCACATAGAATTATTTTAGTGGTCTCAATTCCGTCCCTGGTGGACACTAGTACATAGTAAGAAAAACCACCTCACATAATTTGGCACTGTACAGAACCAGCAGCCTCTGCTCAGGAGGAGCTCATAATGAGCCCAGGAGAGGGAATGACCTCTTATTAGAAGGAGCACTGTCTCTCCCAGGCAAGGCTGAGGTTGGAAACTCTGGGAGGATCAAGCGGCAGCTGCTGGTTCCCTTTCTGACTTGGGGAAGGTAGAGGTCTTACTGGAACGAAGCTGCCCATTTACTTCATAAATGGGGGCTGGTTATTAAAGGAGAATGAAATGAAAGAGCTTTTTGTCAGCAGAATGTAGTGAAGTTCATCATTTGGGGGAACAGTAAATACCAAGCTTCATTTCTATTTAGATAACGTAAGGACCAGATTGGAGAAGAGGGAAATAAAATGTGGGAGCCCCGAATGAGACTGACCTCGGTTTACTTAGAACACTGATAAGCACAGGACTAGTTTATCATTTATATTCCACTTGCTCCCACAAAGGTTTTGAACTTACTGGGCATAAACACACACACATGCTTTGTTTAAAAAAAAAAGAAGAAGAAGAAAAGAGCTAGGTAACTGCTACAGAGGCATGGAAGCCTTAGATTAGTGATGAGAAACAGAATATCTGTAGGGAAAAAGAATAGTAAAGCAAAAAGATGATGGGATCAGTTGGCTTGGGATCTGCCACACCTGCATTTGAACCCCAGACTTTGGGTGACATGCCCTCCGCAGCTCAGTCTTTGTTTATAACATGGAGGCACAGTGACCCGCCTCAGAGATGTGCTGAGGTGAGGTGAGTGAACGCGCAGGACCCTGCACAATGCCTGCCACAGAGAAAATAACACGAATTAGGTCCCGTGTCCACACCAGAGCCAGAATTCCGGGCATCAGTGAATTCAGACAGAAAGGTCATTAATTATATCATTATTTTCATTAAACTGTAACTGAAAAGTAGCATTTCTTAAATAATGCATGTAAACAATATTAGCATATACCGTACCTATGATGTTGACATTAATAGAAATCATGGATATTTGCATAACACAGTATAGCTATTACAGATATTTCAAAAATGATATTTGCACTCATCACTATTTTTGAAATTATGGTAGTTACAAGACGTGCTGCTAGACCTACTTATTTAACGCATAATAAAAAGCCCATATATCACTCCCTCACAAAACTGTTTCAAATAGTTTGACAGTTATATTTCAGTAATTGATTTCCTTTGTAATACCATCTGTTTTCTTTTATTCTTTAAGAACATGCTTTAGATGAGAACTTAAAACATTGTTCTTTTTTTTTTTTAAGGTTTTATTTGTTTATTTGACAGAGAGAGACACAGCGAGAGATGGAACACAAGCAGGGGGAGTGGGAGAGGGAGAAGCAGGCTTCCCGCGGAGCAGGGAGCCCAATGTGGGGCTCGATCCCAGAACCCTGGGATCATGATCTGAGCCGTAGGCAGACGCTTAACGACTGAGCCACCCAGGAGCCCTTAAAACATTATTCTGAGAAGAGATTCGGAGACTTCACCAGACTGCCGAATGGGTTGGCTCTACCCTCTGCTAGTGTTAAAGTCGGCCACCACAAAATGGACAAAGCTTCTGTTGATTAGGGTTGTGAATAGATGTGATCATTTTTAAGATGGACCTCATTTGAGCTGTTTTCTGCAAAAATGATCAGTTTGGACTTTCAGTTGATTTTGGTTGATACTCAATTATTGCCCACTGGGTGAGATCTTTACTTTAAATGCAGAATAAAAGTCAACCCTTACATTTCATTTTTCTTGATCTCACAAGCAAAGTGGAAAACCAGGAGATGTGTCCAGATCCCTGGGAGTCACTTTCATGAGCACATATTCCAAAGATCTAAGAGAGGCATCAGGATTTTATGACACCAAGTTATTGCCTTTATTTGTGACAAAGGTACTGTGAAATAAGATAAGAATCAGTGGCTTGTAAATCTTGTCTTCCAGCCATTAAAAATAAAAACAGACTGAACCATCAGCTGGTTAATATTTCCTTACATTTCATTAGTTCTGAAACATGCCAAAATATGCCTACTTGCAACAGCTGGAAAATTATACTCCAACTAAAATTATATTTCTTGGCTTCCTATGGAATGTTTTTGCTCTGAGAGCTCAGGAATAGTCTAACCAGTGATTTAAAAAAAAACTAAGCCAATAATCCAACGAGAAATGTCACCAGTTTTTATTACAAGACTAAATATGTTTTAGAATGCAACTTTTCTTTAGTATACGTTTATGGCAAAGTTCTTATTCTCATATGTAGGTAAAGTACATGAAAAATGTCAGCATTATAATTTATGACAAGAATCTATTGTTTTCCTTGGTTTAGCACATTTAAAGACAGACTCTTCTCTCTTTATCACATGGATAGCCTTACAAATGAATCAGACAGCATCGTCTTTGTTAATATTTTCCTTACACTAGCATTTATTTAAAAGGAAGAGGATAGAAAGTGACTAATGTTAAGGGCAAACTGGTTTTAAATGGCGCCAATTTACCAACAATGTCCTTTAAAGTGCTGTTGAGATAAATGTGCCATCGACTGCACATCTGTACTCACTTTGCAAAGTATTTTTGAGTTAGTTTTTTTTTTTTTAATCCAAAAGACCTCATCTCGTCTCCTTTCATTTGTTCCCTTCAATGCCTGCTCTGAATTATAAGAAAGTAGATTGCCACAAAATGCATTTCCCACTCTGGCTTACAGTGCAACCTTTATTTTTGCCACAACTTGGTCTGCTTGATACACTGAAATAGAGAACGACCTCACTGAATCCTTTATTCTAAAAGAAGTCACTTTATGTTCAAAGAAACCTTCTCAGAGTCCAGATGGAGTCCTCTCTTTCTGGAATTGGCATAATAGAGGTTGGGCAAAATTTTCCTTTCTGTCTCCACACTCAAGTATTCTACTAGAGACTAGACGGTTCTAGAGGTTCAACTTCTGCAACAATTTAATCCTCATCTTGCCAATACGAATCATCAGATGGAGTTCGATGTCTCCTATGCTCTGTGTTCATTCATTGATTCATTCATTCATTGAACATCAAGTATTTATTGCACCTGGATGGATGAATGAACTGATTGTAGCTCTTTTCTTTGGGATAGCCTACTGCTGCTGTGGGGCCAACAGGGCTTCATGACGTGGTAGTTCTGGAAGCTGACAACCAGTACTGGGCAGCAATAGGTACATACTCAGTTGGTGTCCCATGGTCAAGTGTTTTGTTTCTACCAGGGTCGAGTAACATGCCAGGGGCTGTTAATCACAAGGCATATCATTCTCTGCTGCAGAGGATGGGGCCACATTCCAAAATCCCAGGGGCCTGCTCTACCCCTCTCACACCAGGGCTTATCACCACTGAATGTAGTGATGTCAGTACCCCTCTTGCCAGCTCATTTCCAATGGTCTTGGTAGTGGAGTGTCCTCTGGGCCCTCTTGTTGAACATCTTCTCTAGAAAGCCTTTTGACCTGTCCTAGTATACCCATTCCAGTAGGACTAACTCTTCCAGACTCTTTATTCCTTCCTGTATCATGTGCTGGGACAACTCAGGCATTTCCATTCCACTCAGCATTGACCAGCACTTTCTCTACACTTCTAGGAGCCACGCTAGCAGTGAATTTGTCCTATCCTCTGGGATCCTTGCCAGCACATTAAATCCTGTGTCCTAAAGTCAAAGAATTCTTGCTTATTCAGTCATATATTCTTAAACAGACTAAACCCAAACCCAGAGGTACTTCTCTAGCCACTGCTGGTATATGCTAGCTAGCTAGCTCTCACCACTTCTTCAGGGGTAATTTCCTTCCTCCCTTATCAGGCCCAGCATATCCCCAGCCAGTTATGCTGGAACTTAACTCTAGTTTTTGGTCTGATAAGGCAAGGTGGAAGCAACTTCTGAGGGGAACACCTGTTACCTTTCAGGAATGAGTATTTGTTGTGTCTTCCAACACAGGAGAAGTGCTAGCTTTTCCTAGGGAAGAGTGGGACAGGTAGGCAATCTCCGAGGGTACATGGAAGTCTGCAGAGCCAACATCCTTAAGGGCATTCATCCAGATGTCCCCCATCCAATCTTTGGGGGCCCAGGGTTCCCTGGTCAGTCAGAGCCTTGACTTTAGCATAACAGCCCTACCTTGGCTGAGCACTCAAATATCAAACATCTCCAGGGGTCTCTGGGACTCTATCAGATCTCACATCTGCCACTCAGCAATGTAAACTCTTCCATGGAAGGAGTTAAGGACCTCTCGATAAGCTACTGAAGAGGACTTCGGGCTCTTGCACTTACCCTTTAACCTTGTTAATAGCTCTCATTCTCTCATCATCCCTCTGCAGGGTGTCTCCACAATTGAGCAGCATCCAGTGTGCTCCATGGCCCTGTATGCATCGCCCTCCCTCCTCCCACTTTCTGTTTCATGCTTTTTGGGGCACCTTTGTCGATGTTCCCTTCCCTCTTGGGGCACTTTTGTGGATGCTCCCTTCCCCCAGGACATGTTCTCAGCTCACCACCAGCGTAATGGTTAGCAAGTGGGCCACCACTGTGTGTTAGGGATTCTCTGTGTCCCATATGCTACTCAGGATGGCATTTTTTGCCTGTCAGGTGCTGACTTAGCCATCTTCAGTCCCCAGCATGCTGCCTGTTTTCTCAAATGACTCAGGACACCATGTGTTAGTCAGGTCCTCTAAGAAGCAGACACAAAGGATTAGCTGTGCAAGAGATGCCTGTGAAGGATAAGGGGAGGGAGCTAGAGAAGTCAGGAGAGCCTCAGACGGTGATGTCCAGTCTGAGTCCTATGAAGATTGGGCAGGCAGAGCCTCAGACCTCGGCAACGTTCTAAGGAAGTTGAAGTCGAGCTACTGAGGCTCATCTAGCTCTTCATTCCCCAGCTTCATATAATCGATATATACCACCTGTGTAAGTGTAAGATATACAAGGTGATGAGCTGATACACATATATCTGTGATGTATTTACCACAATAAGGCTAGTTAACGCAGCCTTCACCCACATAATTACCATTTTGTTATTGTCGTTGTTATAGTGAGACTGTTACAAGCTCTGTTCTCATAGCAACTTTCAAGTATACAATACAGTATTGTTAACTCTAGTCACCATGCTGTACATTACATTGCTAGAACTTATTCATCTTATAATTGGAAGTTTACACCCTTTGACCAACATTTTCCCATGTCTCCCACCCCTAGCCCCTGGCCACCACCATTCTACCCTGTGTTACTATGAGTTGGAAGAGTACGTTATGTTGCAGGAATAGGTTTGCATTAGTACCCCACTGTACTCATTCACTGAGAGTAGCAGCCCTTGGGAAGTGTAGTTTTGGTGCTAGCGTGGGATGGATCCAGAGGGCAGCACTGGGCCATCGGTCAGATATGTCCGCCATCACAAGAGTTCTGCATGATGCATTTTCCTGGCTGCCATGTCATGCAGTTGTGTTCCATTCCTTCAGAGTACTTAGCCACTGACTTCTCCACTAGGTTATAAACTTCATGAGAGCACACCCTGTTTTGCTCACCATTTTATTTCCAGCTCCTAGCACACAGTCTAGCAAAACTGATTCTCAGATATTTTTTAATGGTTGTTCAAGAGATGTGCTACTCCAAAACACACCTTTGTAACTTGGCTTAAAAAACAAAGAAGATTTCCAGTACCCTAAACAGAGGCTATTGCCATCAACATCACAGCATGCCTTGAGCCCGGCAACCTAAAAAGAGCGCATGCCCACCCACAAGCCTCCTTCAAGCCAACCAGAAAGGTGGGGCTTGTCTCCAGAACCTCCAGTCTGGTGTCCCTTCACAGGCTCCCCTTTGTGCATCATCCCCTTCTTCCTTCTTATACCCTTTTCACTGTATTCCCAGTCCAAATCTGCTCTAAAGAAAGGACCTGAAGTTCAAGCACACTAAGGGGTAAACTGATTTACAGCTAAGCAGAAATGAAAAATGGACTGAAACCTTTAAAATAGCATTTTCTGATGTGGTAGGGATATGGAGGTAGAAATATATTTACTTGGAGAGCAAGATCCCGATATTATACCTTATTACTGCCTATTTCACTGTGACGAGGCCCTGCATTCCCCGAGCAGGCTGTTAACTCAGCAGTCTGATCACATTTACTTGTTCAAGACGCAAACTTTCAAAGTAGGAGACGGATCCTGTAGAATACAGGCCTTAGCAGTAAGAAGAGATCCACATTTTTTAAATGCTTATGGAAATGAAGTGAGACCAAGAGCTTTAAGGACATCATTCTGAATCCGGTGACCCAGCTGAATTTTAAACAAGTTCCTTACCTAACGTTGCGATTGTCTCTGACCAGTCCCCAGGAGCAACAAGCCCCGGGGATGTGCCATCCACTACGGTGTTTACATAGAAATGCATGTCAAGACAGAAATTATAGTCACACCTCTATTAGTACACAAAATATGCTGTGTTGCAATTATTTGTTTATGGCTTTATTTCTCTCAAAAGCAGGAATTCCTCAAAGGCTAGATGCCAACTTCTTCACATGTAAGAGGCGCTTAGCAAATATTTGGTGAATGACTGAATAATTGAATGAAAGATTATTATAGAGAGATATCTCTGACCGGGTCCTCACAGCCCAGAAAACGGTTGTCCTATGTGTCACAATTGTGTAAATAGGTCAGATTTCTCCTTGACCCTGCTAATCGGTATAATCCATTACCATCGCTCCCCTCCGCGTTCTGTTTGGTAGGACTAGCTTTGGTGTTAGGTTATACATATGTAATAAAAACTCTAATTACCAGTTAGACTCATCTGCTTATTATGATACTAGTCTTTATTAAAACTAGATTTCACTCCACCATGCTCTTGGCTATAAAATAGAGCTCTTTTACTTTCTACCAATTCTATTGGCACTGCTTTTTAATTCAAATACTGCTCTGGGATCAACAATGCAATAAGACATAATTATGTTTTAAGATCCATGAATTGGTTGTGAAAATGCAGGTATTTTCTCTCTGGGTAGTTTGCTCCAGGAAATACACTGAGAAGTATATTTTTATCTTGATGTATGGGGATTTACATAGGAACATATCCCTTAGAGTTGCAAGCAGTATTTTGTAGAAATGCCGGAACAAATACCACCCATCACTACTTTATTATGTTCACAATGTACTCCATTATCATCAGTATGTGAGTATAAATCCTCATAAGAAACCTCCCAGTATTAAAAACCATAATTATAACATGTATTTATTCCAAACATATGTACCACCATTTCAAACTACCCACCAGCTGAATATATTTTGCAGCTTTCAAAATTTGACTGGTGTGAAGATGGCTTTTATAAATGTGATTTATGACAATTTAGGTGCCGAAAACCATCGCAATTACAAGTATTGTAAATGTTTTCTCTCCGCTTAAGTAGCCTCACTGAGGAGGACAGTGCTCATTTCCTGTGGGCTGGGTCTTTTGGCTCCAGCCTCCCCTGCAGCCAACAGGCTGCTCTGTTCCCAGCTCTGTTTCACCAGTAAAAGATTAACAAAAACTTTTCAGCGCTCGGGTTTTCTTTTCCCTCTGGAGCTATCCATTTTCCCATCTCCAAAGAGGGCAGCCTCTCCTAACATATGTTGGAAATTGTTGTTCAACTTCACAGAGTATACAAACACAAGACTTTTCTCCGTTCACGGTGCCAGAGCAGACGTTTCAATGGAATATTTCATTATAATGCAGAGCCCATGTGCCAGAAAAGAGGCTTTGCGAATGAAATTCATGATCATTTTTTTTAACCATGTGGTATCTGGGGTTTCTATAAAGCACAAGAGATTTGACTTTTGGTATAAAAAGTTTAAACTTTTAACCTACCTGGATTTGAACAGGATAATAAATTGTCAAGTAATGACTCTTTGCCAAATGTTAATAATCTTCATGAAAAATAAAACCAGAGAGTCATGGAAAGGCTATGATACTCTGCGCCTTCACAGCACTTTCCATCTCGTTAGTTTAAAGCCGCATCTCTTTTTCAGGGGGCACCCATGGAGACTCAAGCCACAAAGAAGGTCAAGTGAATCGCCCAAGGTTACAAAAGGGGAGTCTGGAGCAAGACTGATGGAAGAACCCAGGATTCCTCATTCCCAGCAATCTTGTAGTTTGAAAAGCCCCCAAACGCCACTCTTGTAAATTTACACTGTTGTCAGCGCTTTCGTTATTATTCTTTGTTTTCGGTAGTTATAAACTCACTAGTTTAAAAAAAAAAAAAAAGGCTTTGGGACAGAATTTAGCCAACAAAATCTCTAGCTTAGAGTCAATTATTTCCAAAAGACAATTTACAAATTTGTAGTTCAGCTACTTTGGGGATACAGACATGACAAAATCCGAAGTTCATTTTCCTCTTGGTATGTCTTTGAATTTGAAGGGAAATTAGCCATGGGGTTTATTAACGTTGTGTGTTAATTACTGAGTTTGGGTTTTATTGCCAAACCAACATAAAAGGAAAAAAAAATCTGAAAAAATATTGTTTACGTATAAGAATAATAACTTAGCTTGATTTATATCAGCTTTACTCCTAAGTTATAGTATCAGTGAATACAGAGAAATTTACACATGGGCTTTCCACGGAGACTCACCATACATCCAGTATCCAGAGAGGCATTTCTGAGAATGACTTGGAATCTGCAGGAGTGTTAGTCTTTTCTCTTCCACCAGATTTCAGAGCTCTGCATGCCAGGTCAAACAGCTCTGTGAATCAAATCATGGCCACCAAGTGAGGTAATTCATAAGGGTTGTTATAGATTGTCCCTGCACCCTAGTATGTTATAGCATTTTACTTTACAAACATTTCTTCGCATTTGTTCAAATGTCTACAAGACCATTCCTCTAAAATCAATAGAGGGATAGGAACAATGAGGAAAATAACAGACGCTGAAAAAAGATCAGCCACAACATGTTGTCAAGTAGAAAATGAAAACAGAACGCAGTCTGGTTGTAGTCTGCAATTTGCAATTCCTTGAAGGAGTGCATCTTGCAGTAAGGGATTCACAGATGATGCAAATCACAACCCCTTTTGGACTTTGCTGCTGCCTTCATGAAATTTCAGATGTGACAAGCTGGTTGGGTTGAACCCAAATGTAAAAAGTCCATAGGATTCCCCCCAGTGCTGCCTGCCTTTTATTTTTCAATACTCTCACAAATTTTAATAGTATGCATATATTACTTTTATTGTAGAATTACCTCTACTTGAAAAGGAAAAGGTAGAGTGATATTAGAATTAATAGTATATATCAAATAACAGTTATAGTATGGACTGAAAATATATCAAAACAACAAATTCGTACCTCCTTAAAATATATTCTCTTTAGAGAGAACAAATGTTAACCATAATTTCTCAGTTCAGTCCACCACAGTAAACATCGATAGGAGCTTACTCCCTTGTATAATATAAGCCCCAGTGACTATTCCAATTCAGAATTAAGCCATTTCACATTATTTTCTATGTATCATATGCACTAGAATTCCAGTTCCCCTACTGATTTGTTTTTTTTTTTAAGATTTTTTTTAAGATTTTATTTATTATTTGACAGGGAGATAGAGAGAAAGCACAAGTAGACAGAGTGGCAGGTAGAGGGAGAGGGAGAAGAAGGCTGCCCGCTGAGCAGGGAGCCGGATGAGGGGCTTGATCCCAGGACCCGGGGATCACGACCTGAGCCAAAGGCAGCCGCTTAACTGACTGAGCCAGCCAGGCGCCCCCTCCGCTACTGATTTGTTACAAAGACTTGAAACATTCTGAACTTCTTAAAATTACATTTTTCTCCATGTAAACTTGAGATAATTCATTTTTATAGGCTAAGTACAAGTTTAACACTTTCCAAAAAAATTCTACACTATTTAAGAAAGGAGTTTGGTGTAAGGATGGAAAAAGATGCAATAAACAGATTTCATATACTCGAGTATAAATAAATAAAAATGAATAAATATAATGTTTCCTCTAAAATCAGTTGAGGTATAGCAACAACAAAGAAATAATAACCACTGAATTAAAAGCAACCACAGGCAAATTGCCACCTAGAAAATTAAAATAGCCTGCGATCTGACTATAGTCTGCAATTCGCAATTCCTTGAAAGAATTCCTTGACATACATATTCACTTTTATACTTATATTCACACACACATACGCACCTCAGAACATTCTTTCAAATTACTATTTAGAATGCAAATACTCAAATGTAGGGGCACTATTTATTTAAGGACGGAAGCATGGAGAAAGTTTATGCAGGGTGTCCTTTTTTTCCTCCCATTTCCACCCTAATTCTCCACATCAGACTCCTTCCTTTCAATCAGCCAAATCCTCCCACTGCATCAAGGCTCTGAACATGCCTTCTCTTCACTCCTCCATCCCCGACTGTTCCTACCCACTCTATCAGGACTACGACAGTCAGGATACCAGCAATGTCTGCATGCTGAACAGCAAGGCATGCATTGCTAACAGAAGCCACTCCCTGATCTCCCCTCTACTCCATGGAACTTGTGGATTTCTCTCCCAGAATCCCTACGGTCTCTCTTATAAACTTCATAAGTGGGGCTAATGCTGGAAATACAACAATATTTATAAATTTATATATTTCTTGGTAACTGTCAGACATTAGCTTGGTGGGAGACAGCAATGAGTCTCAGAATACATTTTGTAAAAAAGGTCAATATGATGACGTTAAGTAATCAGTTCCTTCTGATGTGCTCCTGTCTTCTCCTGCTTGGCAAAAAAAGTAGAACCTCAATAAATGCCTGTCAAATACATGACTGAATAAATAGAATCTCCAACTGTGCCAGGATTACTAGATAAAGCTGAGCAAACTACACAGGAAAAATGTATGCTATGGGAAAATGTGGTGAATTAGTTTGGTTTAAAGTAGTACGTGGTAGGGTAATCTGAGACTGGTGGAAAAAATGGGCCAGCTAGATAGAGCTTAAGGAACTGAAAATTCTCTAAGCATGAACATTTATGTAAAAAATATTATTGTGTATCTTTTTATTTTATTGTCTTATTTTTATTTCTGCATACTTAGCATTTATCAATATTTTAGTATTAGCATTAATATTACTTGGGATACTATTTCTAGAGAGTCATATCTACAATTGGCTAGTAGAGATCAAGGAAAAGCAGAGTTACTTAGTAAAAATTCACCTTAATGCCAACATTGTTGGAAATCATCCATTCCTTACTATTAAGTGAGGTATGTCTATAAAAGTTACTAGTCTTATAGACTGTTTTTTAATCATATACAAGTTACTTCCATGAAATAACTTCAAAATAGTATTGCCAAATTAAGCAGTCATGGGTGCACAACTTTGGAAAATCAGATTTTAAAATGAACCTCGTATACACCTAGTCTCAAACTCTAATTTGACAAATAGACCCTGAGAGGTTAATAACAGTTCCAGCTCAGCTAAAGTTCAAACTCAGTTCTCCTGGTTTCTAGTCTATTTTATCTTCCTTAAGATTTCCCCCGTGATCACAATTTATATCTCTTTTCTAAATGCTTTAAAAGCTAACCTATTGGTTTTATAAAAGGCTAAATGGTTGAAATAAAGTGAGCTTGATTCAGATACCTCATGCAGTAATCTAGTAAATGATCTTATTATTTTAACCACTTGCAGCCACCACTAAAAAAAAAGAAGTTCTTAATTGGCAGAAAAACAATGCAAAGCAAAGAGTGAATACAAAAATGGAACCATACTTGGCCCCGTAATAGAGCTGCCCACAGCGTGTAGTGTGTGTAACTCTGTGTGTGTGGGGGGGGGGGGGAGAGAAAGAGAATAAAGACAGACAGAGACAGAGAGAAAAGAGAGATTAAGATTAGCCAAGTGGAAACTGCACGCTTCTCAGGTTCTTCACTCAGTGATTAAAGTGGGTTAATCAGCTGGTAGCGAGTTAAGCACTGAGACTGCAATGGCGTGCACGTGCACTTGATGCCCGTCCTCAACAAACTTAGAGTCTAAGTTGAGAAGCTCTACAATAAAGAAGAAAGCAAATGACTACATATAAAAATAAAAATTGAGAAAGTTGTTTAGATTGTTGTGAACAGGATGCTGTGATTGAGAGTAGAAGGGAGACCAACTGAGACATTTATCAAAGGAAATCATACAAATATATTTACAAATGGTGGAAGAGCTAAGAGAGCAAGAAGGAGGGTCATGTGGCAGCACTTGGCCTAGTCTGAGGCACCAGAGAAGTGTCCCCCTGGAGAAGTGGTGTTTTCACTCCATTCTGCAGGACGGAAAGGACTTGGCTAGAAGAAGGGAGTGGATTAGTAGAACTTTCCAGACAGAGGGGGCAGCACATACATCAGTAGAAGGAAAGAAGTACAGAAACAACCGGAAAAGGGCCAGTGCAGTTGGAAACCAGAAAGCCAGAAGAAGCCCAAAGGAGAGTAAACAAGGTGAGGTAAGGGACACTTCCTATGGGGTCTTAAGGAAAGAGAGGACTTTGTAATTGCCAGGGTTAGTCATATGAGCTGTGTATCAGTTTTCTATGCTGCATAACAAATTCTTCAGATTTAGTGTCTTAAACAATACCCATTAGCTCATAATTATGCAGGTCAAAGGTCCAGCATGGCTCACCTGGGTTCTCTGCTCAGGGTCTCACAAGGCCAGAATCAAGGTGTCAGCTAGGAGACTAGAGAGGAATTTCCCTCCAAGTTCATCCAGGTTGTTGGCAGAATTTATTTCTTTCCTGGTCCCTATTTTCTTGCTACTAGTGAGATATTGCTGTCAGCTCCTCCAAGCCACCACATCCTTTCTCCTGTGGATCCCTCCATCTTTAAAGCAACCAGTGGTAGGTGCACCTGGGTGGCTCAGTCGGTTAAGCATCTGCCTTTGGCTCAGGTCATTATCCTAGAGTCCCGGGATTGAGCCCCACATCGGGGCTCTCCCTCTGCCTACTGCTCGCCCTGCTTGTGTGTGTGCTCTAACTTTCTCTCTGTCAAATAAATAAATAAAATCCTTAAAAAAATAAAGCAACAATGGTATACACAGTCCTTCTCACATTCTGAATCTCTATGACTTCTGCCACCTGCCAGAAAATACTTCTGTCTTTACAGGGTTTATATGATTAGATTAGTCCTATTCAAATAATCTCCCTTTTAGGACTGATTAGAAACCTTAATTATATCTGTAAAATGCCCTCTGCCATGAAATGTATCATAATTGTGGGAGGAGAACCAGGGGGCAAAGATCATAAGGGCCATCTAATATCCTATCACAGGTTCTAGAGAGACTGTGGCTTCAAATTCTGACACCATTATTAACCATTTCTGGAATTTGGGCATGATCAATAAGGAAACATTGGACTTAAATGACACATTAGACCAGATGGATTTAGACATTTACAGAACATTCCATCCCACAGCAGCAGAATACACATTCCTCTCAAGCACACATAGAATATTCCCCAAGACAATTATATGTTAGGCCATAAAACAAGTCTTCATAAATTTAAGAAGAGTGAAATAATAAATATCAAGCATCTTTTCTGACCACAATTGTATGAATTTAGAAATCAGTTACAAGAAGGAAACTAGAGGGGCATGTAGGTGGCTCAGTCGGTTAAGTGTCTGCCTTCGGCTGAGGTCATGATCCCAGGGTCTTGGGATCGAGCCCTGTATCAGGCCCCCTGCTCAGCGAGGAGCCTGCTTCTCTCTCCCACTGCCCCTCTCCCCACTTGTGCTCTCTCTTTCTGTGAAATAAATAAAATCCTTAAAAAAAGGAGAAAACTGGAAAATTCACAAATATATAGAGATTAAAAAATAGGCTACTGAACAACCAATAGGTCAAAGAAGAAAGCAAAAGAGAAATAAAAAATATCTTTAGACCAATAAAAATAGAAATGTAACAACCAAAAACTATGGGATGCAGCAAAAGCAGTTCTAAGAGGAAAATTCACTGAAGCAATAAACACCTACATTAAAGAAAAAGAAAAGGTCAAATGAAAAACCTCACTTTACAAACCTGAAAAAGAAAACACCAAGCCCAAAGCTAGTAGAAGGAAAGAAATAACAAAGATTAGAGAGAAATACAAAGGATCATAATAGACGACTATTAATAGTTATAAGGCAACAAATTGGACAACCTAGAAGAAATGGGCAAATTCCTAGAAACATATATCCCACTAAGACAGAATCATGAAGAAATAGGAAATCTGAACAGAACAATTACTAATAAGGAGATTAAATCAGTAATGAAAAACCTACCTACAAATGAAAGTCCAGGAGAAGATGGCTTCACTTGTGAATTCTACCAAACATTTAAGGAAGAATTAATACAAGTTAATACCAATCCTTCTCAAGCTCTTCCAAAAAATAGAAGATGTAACACTTCCAAAAATACTTTATGAGTATAGCATTCTCCTGATATCAAAACCAGATAAGGACAGCATAAGAAAAGGAAATTATAGGCCAGGGATGCCTGGGTGGCTCAGTTGATTAAGTGTCTGCCTTTGGCTCAGGTCATGATCCCAGGGTCCTGGGATCGACTCCTGCATTGGGCTCCTTTCTCAGCAGGGAGCCTCCTTCTCCCTCTGCCAGTCACTCCCCCTGCTTGTGCTCTCTCCCTCTTTCTCTCTCTCTCTCTGACAAATAAATAAAATCTTAAAAGAAAAGAAAAGAAAAGAAAAGAAAATTATAGGCCAATATCCCTGATGAACATAGATGCAAAAATTTTCAACAAAATATTAGCAAACCAAATTCAACAATACATTAAAAGGATCACACACCATGATCAAGTGGATCATTCCAGGGATGCAGGGATGGTTCAATATCCACAAATCAAACAATGTGCTACCTCACATTAACAAAATGAAAGATATAAATTATATCATCATTTTAGTAGATACAGAAAAAGCACTTGACAAAATTCAAATCCATTCATGATAAAAACTCTCAAAGTGGCTATTGAGGGAATATACCACAACGTAACAAAGGCCATATATGACAAGCCCACAGCTAACACCATACTCAACAGTGAAAAATTGAAAGCATTTCCTATAAGATCAGAAAAAAGATGAGGATGCCCACTCTCACCACTTTTATTCAATACAGTACTGGAAACCCTAGCCAGAGCAATTAGGCAACAAAAAGAAATAAAAGTCATCCAAATCAAAAAGGAAGAAGTAAAAATGTCTCTATTCGCAGACAAAATATGTTGCAGAGTCTATATTGCAGACAATATGACAAGATATTATGTACAAAAAATTCTAAAATCTCCACCAAAAAATGTTAGAACTATTGAATTCAGTAAAGACACTATATGCACAATCAATATACAAAAATGAGTTGAATTTCTATGCACTAACAACAAACTATCAGAGAAATTTTTTAAAAATCATCCCATTTACAATTGCATCAAAAAGAATAAAATACCTAGGAATAAATTCAATCCAGGTGAAAGATCTTTACACTGGAAACTATAAGATACTGATGAAAGAAAGTGAAGAAGACACATATAAATGGAAAGATTCTTTGCTCATGGATTGGAGGAATTTATTTTATTAAAATGTCCATACTACCCAAAATGATAGGCAAATTCAATGCAATCCCTATCAAAATTCCAATGGTATTTTTCTCAGAAATAGAACAAACCATCCTAAAATTTGTATGGAGCCACAAAAGATGCAAAATAGCAAAAGCAATCTTGAGAAAAAAGAACAAAGTTCAAGTACCACATTTCCTGATTTTAAACTATATTATAAAGGCATAGTAATCAAAATAGTATGGTATTGGCATAAAAACAGACACATAGATCAATAGAACAGAATAGAGAGCCCAGAAATAAACCCATGCATAATGGTCAATTAATTTATGACAGAGGGGCCAAGAATATACAATGGAGAAAAAAAGTCTCTTCAATAAATGGTATTGGGAAAACTGAACACACATATGCAAAAGAATGAAACTGGACCCTTATCTTATGCCATATACAAAAACCAACTCAAGGTGGATTAAACTTGAACATAAGACCTGAAACTATAAAATTCCTAGAAGAAAACATAGAGGGAAACATAGAAGAAAATAAGTTTTTTGACATTGATCTTAACAATAATGCTTTGGATTTGACACCAAAAGCAAAGGCACAAAAGCAAAAATGAACAAATGGGACTATATGAAAACTAAAGAGCTTCTGCACAGGAAAAGAAGCCATCAACAAAATGAAAAAACAAACTACAGAATGGGAGAAAATATTTCTGATGAGTTAATATTGAAAATGTATAAAGAAATTATACAACTCAATAGCAAAAAAAAAAAAAAATCCAATTAGAAATGGGCAGAGGAACTGAACAGATATTTTCTAAAGAAGATATAAGGTGGCCAGCAGGTACATGCAAAGGTCCTCAATATCACTAATCATCAGGGAAATGTGAATTAAAACCACAATGAAATATCACCTCACACCTGTTAGAATGGCTACTATTAAAAAGACAACAGATAAGTGTCAGCAAGGATATGGAGAAAAGGGAACCCTCATGTACTATTAGTGGGAATGTAATTTGGTATATTATGGGAAACAGTGTGGATGTTGTTCAAAAAATTAAAAATAAAACTACCATATGATCCAGCAATTCCATTTCTGGGTATGTATCTGAAGGAAATGGAATCACTATGTTGAAGAGACATTTGTACCCCCATATTCACTGCAGCATTATTTATAATAACCAGGACATGGAAACAACCTAAGTGTCCATCAATGGATAAATGGATAAATAAAATGTGATACATACACATACAATGGAATATTATTCAACCATTAAAAAAGAAGAAAATCTTGGCATTTGAGAACATACATGGACCTTGAGGGCATTATGCTAAGCAAAATAAGTCAGATTAATGAAAGACAAATACTGTGATGTCACATTTATGTGAAATCTAAAAAAAAACCCCAAATTCATAGAAACAGAGAACAGATTGGTGGTTGCCAGAGGTGGGGTTTGGAGGAATGGGTGAAGGTGGTCTAAGCTACAAACTTCCAGTTATAAGATAAATAATTTCTGGGGATGTAATATATAGCATGGTAACTATAGTTAACCATACTGTATTGTACATTTAAAACTTGCTAAGAGAATTGATCTTAAAAGTTCTTTTTTTAAAAGATTTTATTTATTTATTTGACAGAAAGAGAGAGAGAGAGAGAACACAAGCAGGGGGAGTGACAGGCAGAGGGAGAAGCAGACTCCCTGTTGAGCAGGGAGCTTGATGTGGGGCTTGATCCCAGGACCCTGGGATCATGACCTGAGCTGAAGGCAGACGCTTAATTGACTGAGCCACCCAGGCACCCTTTAAAAGTTCTTATCACAAGAAAAATATTTGTAACTGTATGAGATTTTGTATTTTTTATTAATTTTTAAGTTTTAATTCCAGTACAGTTAATATACAGTGCTATATTAGTTTCAGGTGTACTTTCTAGCTCTATGTCATTGCAAATGAGAAGCTTTCATTCTTTTTTGTGGCCGAGTAATATTCCATTTTGTACAAAATGGAATGTATGTATGTATACACACACACATACACATATATATTACATATATATAATACATATATATTACATATATATGTAATATATCTTACCTACATATATATATATATATATATATATGTAATATATCACATCTTTTTTATCCATTCATCAATCAATGGACACTTGGAGTATTTCCAGAATTTGGCTATTGTAAAATGCTGCTATAAACATCAAGGTACATGTATCTCTTTGAATTAGTATTTTTGTATTCCTTGGGTAAATACCTAGTAGTGTGATTGCTGGATCATAAGGTAATTCTATTTTTAACTTTTTGAGGAACCTCCATACTGTTTTCCACAGTGACTGCACCAATTTGCATTCCCACCAACAGCGCATGAAGGTTCCCCTTTCACCACATCCTCACCAGCACCTGTTGTTTCTTGTGTTGTTGATGTTAGCCATTCTGACAGGTGTGAGGTGATATCTCGTTGTAGTCTTGATTTGCCTGTTAATAAGTGATGGTGAGCATCTTTTCATGTTTCCGTTGGCCATCTGCATATTTGCTTTGGAAAAATGTCTACTTGTGTCTTCTGCCCATTTTTTAATTTGATTATTCTTTTTTTAAGTGTTGAGTCTTATAAGTTCTTTATATATTTTGGATACTAACCCTTTATCAGATAGGTAGGATATTTAGAAATATATTCTCCCATTCCATAGGCTGCCTTTTAGTTCTGTTGATTGTTTCCTTCCCTGTACAGAAGCTTTTTATAATGATGTTGTCCCAATAGTTTATTTTTGCTTTTGTTTCCCTTGCCTCAGGAGACCTACCTAAAAAAAAATTTGCTATAGCCAATGTCAGAGAAATTACTGCGTGTGCTTTCTTCAAGGACTTATGGTTTCAGGTCTCACATTTAGGTCTTTAACCCACTTTGAGTTAATTGTAGATATGGTAAAAGAAATTTGTCCAGTTTCATTCTTTTGCACGTTGTTGTCTAATTTCCCCAATACCATTTGTTGAAAAGATCATCTTTTTCCCATTGGATATGCTTTCCTGCTTTGTCGAAGATTAATTGGCCACATTATTATGGATTTATTTCTGGATTTTCTATTCTGTTCCATTGATCTATATGTCTATTTTTGTGCCAGTATCATACTCTTTTGATTACTACAGCTTTGTAATATAATTTGAAGTCTAGAATTGTGATACTGTGATGCCTCCAGCTTTACTTTTCTTTTTCAAGGTTGCTTTGGCTATTTGGGGTCTTTTGTGGTTCCATACAGATTTTAGGATCGTTTGTTCTAGCTCTGTGAAAAATGCTATTGGTATTTTGATAGGGATTGCATTAAATCTGTAGATTGCTTTGAGTAGTATAGACATTTTAACAATATTTCTTCTTCCAGTCCATGAGCATAGAATGTTTTTCCATTTCTTTGTGTTGTCTTGAATTTCTTTCATCAATGTTTTAGATTTTTCAGAGTACAGGTCTTTCAATGAGGTGATGTATTTTAACTAATCTTGTTGTGGTAATAATTTTGAAATATATACATGTATCACATCATTATGTTGTACATCTTAAACTAATACAATGCTATATGTCAAGTGTATCTCACTTGACAATGAAACTGGACCAAAACAAAACAAAAAAAAGATAATATGATAGTGCCAGAGATTCTATATCCATTTAAAGGATGCTCCAAAAAGAGTGAAATAAGAAAATGGGAGGGAAGAAATAATGTAAAACAATAGTAAACGATGATAAATAATAAATGATCATTTCCCTGAATTGAAGATGGAGAATCCTCACTGCCCAAACAGGCCTAGCTCCCACCTACACACTTGTTAGAAGACATTCCTAGACACAAACTGCTGGACTTTAATTTTTTTTTTTAATTTTTAAAGATTTATTTATTTATTTTAGAGAGAGAGTGGGGGGGGAGGGGCAGAGGGAGAGAGAATCCTGAAGTAGATCCCCCACTAAGCGGGGAACCTGATGCAGGGCTCGATCCCAGGACCCAGAGATCATGACCTGAGCTGAAATCAAGAGTTTGCTTTTTAACCAACTGAGCAACCTAGGTGCCCCTAAACTGCTGGACTTTCTAAACTCCAAGCATAAAGAGAAAACCAGGAGAGTCTCCTATCTAAAATTTTAAACTATGCTTTCAGAAATGTAGTTTAAAAAAATCCTCTATGATTTTAACGCTTCTTATAAGTTAAAAACTGAGGGAATTTTTAGGAACTGAGATACTTCATTGTGAAGCAATACTTATGTGAAGTTTAGCACGTTGATAGTGGATTGAAAAATAGAGAAGCCATAGCTGAAGAATGGAACAAACAAACAGGGAAGGGAAGTGAAGACATAGCCTAATCTGCCTCTCTAGTATAATTTGAGGACTGCTCATAAGATCCTTTGGGCGTCCTCTAGTAATATCTCTTCAGTGAGTGAAACTCACTAATCATAAATCATTTTGTGTTCAACATTGCCAATTCCCAATGTTTGCCTTTTGAAATATAAATACTGTACTGTATTCCTGGCAGGAGTAACTCATTAAAACCCTCACACCTTAAATGAGTGTCTTCAAACCCCACTTAACATCTCAATCACCACGGGCACCTTAAAAAGATACATAAATTCACAGGACCTCCAATAGACATGGAAGATGAGGCATCATAGTGAAGTAGAAAAACACTAGACCCAGAGAGCCTTGGTTAAAATTACCCATCTGCAATAATTGGGGTAACTCACCTAAGCTTCTTGAGCCTTAATTTGCTTTCCTACAAAAACAAAACAATGGTATCCACCTTACAGAAATTTGGAGGACTAAACGAGTCAAGAGATGTACAATGCCTGGCACTTACTAGTAGTTCAACTGATGATAGCTGCTTACTAATTTCATTTGGGGCCAAGCCTGAAGGGTTTAATAATATTTGTCTTCTAAATAACAGTATCCTAAATACTCAGCCAAGATTCCCAAAATACTGTCATCAGTCTTCTTGTTAACCACTCCTTAAATAACTGTTACTTCTTACTCTTCTAAAAGTTGTAGCTGCTTAAAGTGGTAAGTCTCTTTGTTCCAAGGTGTCATGGTTACAGAAAGATTCAACTCCAGGCTCATATTCCTGCTACTTTTGAAGTTTTTCCAGAGAAAGAAAACCACACCCAAGCAAGAGTGCTCTAATATAGTCACACCCTGGGAATAAACCAGCTAAATCTGGGGTAAGGCACAGTGGAAAGAATAAATTTAAAAAAAAATTTGAGAGCACAAAGCAACAAAATACTTCATGTATCTTTATTTGGCTATATTCCCCCAACCTCATCTTCCAAATCTGGCCATTGAGAACTTTTTATTCTTCTAGGCTAGTATTATGACCAAATTCAATGAGCCAAATTAAACATTTCCTAAGAATGATACTGAATAGGAGGTGTTAAAAATGAATTCAAGGAAGTCTTATATTTTCTACATTACCACTTGGCTCTTCAGATTTTCCATTTCTCTTCATAGGCATTTCATTTTGTTCTAAAATGCATATCTGATTTTTTTTTAGTGTCCAAATATTATTCTTTTAAATAGCTCTAGGGGCTCCTGGGTGGCTCAGTTGGTTAAGCATCTGCTTTCAGCTTAGGTCATGATCCTGGGGTCCTGGCTCCCTGCTCTGCAGGGAGTCTGCTTCTCCCTCTGCCCCTCCCCCTGCTCATGCTCTCTCGCTCTCTCAAATAAATAAATAAAATCTTAAAAAAAAAATAGCTCTAATCCATTAACAGAATTTCTTCTATTAATTCTCATGTTGTATGTGAATTGTTAGCAGGTTTTTAAGTGACTCTTCCCACTGTACATAGATTTGCCTGCATTGTTTACGGGCAATGACTTCGAATGGCAGCTTTTTTTCTTCTAAGAAGAATCTTTTAAAATCTTGTAAACATATACTTTATTAAATATGTAAAAATTGTGCTCTGTATCTTTTCCTTTCCACAAATGCAGCAGTGACTCAAAATTATATACTTAAAAAAACTATTCTGTAAATACTTTCCAGAAGTACAGCTTCTTATACAACATTAGTTGTATAACCAGAAGATATTCTGCTCAGAAGGGGAGATGTTTCAGTTTAGTGTAGAAGGACCATGTGGATCATCAGGTGGATAGTCTGGGGAAGAGAATTCCTGATGGAGGGAACAGTATTTGTAAAGAAACCATGAAACTACTAGTCATGTTTGGGGAATTGCCAGAAATAGAAAGTGTGTGTGCATGCATGCGAGCATGCATGCGTGTGGTAAGGTGGAAGGTGAGGTCTTTGCCACTGATGTGTAGTAGAGCCAGAAGAGGGAACTAAATGTAGAGGCTATACAAATAACATATAAAGATAGGTGGAAGAACAGGACCTGATAAAACACAGAGGGAAGAACAATAGTCAAAGTTGTCTGTGTGGGGTTTTTGTTTTGTTTTGTTTATCTCTATCAGTTCATTGTTATTGACATCTGGACATTACTATTTTGTGTTAATTTTTAGAATACCCCATAAAGTCTTGCTGATTGACATTTTTGTTTTTCTCTTAGTATTCTTGGTGCAGCCTTAACCTTTTTTGGTATGTATACTATGTTCAGCAACCTGAAGTAATTTGAAATCTGAAGATTTACTCCAAATGCCATCAATTTACATGAGTGACCAAGTCCTTGGCTTCAGTAATGCTTGGTTTTCCTTCTAGAGCTATGTCTACTCATTTTTCTCCAATTTTTTAAATTTAAATTTTATATTTTTATATTATTTTAATTTTTACTATGGTAAAATATACCCAACATAAATTTTACCATTTTTTTTTAAGATTTTTTCTTTATTTATTTGACAGAGAGATAGAGAGAGAGCACAAGTAGGCAGAGCAGCAGGCAGAGGGAGAGGGAGAAGCAGGCTCTCCACTGAGCAGGGAGCCTGACGTGGGGCTCGATCCCAGGACCCTGGGATCATGACCTGAGTGGAAGGCAGATGATTAACCAACTAAGCCACCCAGGCACCCCTAAATTTTACCATCTTAACTATCTTTAAGTATACAGTTCAGTAGTGTTAAGTGTATCATATTGTTATATAACCATCACTACCATCCATCTCTGCAATACTTTTCATCTTGCAAAACTGAAGCTCCATACGCATTAAACAACTCCTCATTCCTCCGTCTTCCCAGACTCTGGAAACTACTAATCTCCTTTGTGCCCCAATGAATTTGACTACTCTAAGTTCCTTATATAAGTGGAATCAGAAAGTATTTGTCTTTTTGTGACTGGCTTATTTCACTGAGCATAACATGCTTAAGGGTCACTCATATTGTAACATGTGTCAGAATCTCCTTCTTTTTACAGGCTAAATAATATTCCATTGTATGTTATACCATATTTTGTTTATCCATTTAATAACTGATAGAGACTTGGGTTGTTTCCACCTTTGGGCTATTGCAAATAATGCTGCTAATAAACACTGGCAAATATTCTTTGAGTCCTTGCTTTCAATTGTTTTGAATATATACCGAGAAGTTGAATTATTAGATCAGATGGTAATTCTATTTTTACTTTTTTGAGGAACTGCTACTGTAGAATTCTAACATACTGCTGTTGGAAATGTAAAATTGTGCAACCAGTTTGGAAAAGAATTTGGCAGTTTCCCCAAAGGCAGTGTCCCCATAGGACATAGCCATTCTGCTCACCAAAGAGATAGGAAAGCATGGGTCCCTATGAATTTCATAACAGTCAAAATATAGGAAAAACCCAATATACATCAACATCTGGATGGATAAACAAATGGATACACAAACTGTGATATATTTATAGAATGGCAAACTACTCAGCATTATAAAGGAATAAAATATCAATACATGCTACATGGATAAATTACTTGATAATTATCCTGAAAGAAACCAGATTTTTTTTAAAGATTTTTATTTATTTATTATTTGACAGAGAGAGAGAGAGAGACAGTGAGAGAAGGAACACAAGCAGGGGGAGTGGGAGAGGGAGAAGCAGGCTTCCCGCCGAGCAGGGAGCCCGATGCAGGGCTCGATCCCAGGACCCTGGGATCATGACCTGAGCCGAAGGCAGACGCTTAACGACTGAGCCACCCAGGTGCCCCAAGAAACCAGATTTTTAAAAGAGTACATATGACTCTGCTTATATAAAAATTCAGTAAATCCAAGTGAACATATAGTAATAGAAGCTTATCTATATGTGGTGAAAGAGGCATAGAAAAGAGTCAGGAGGGATTGTAATGATGCATGTAGAAATTTTTAGGGGCAATAGATATGGTTATTACCTTTATATAGAGATGGTATCATGGGTGTCTACATATGTCAATGATAACAAATTGTATACTTTAAGTATGTGCAGTTTACTATATGTCAATTATCTCAATAAAGCTGCTTAACATTTTGTAGTTACACTAAATAATAGTATAAAATAAGCAATAAAATGTAATATAAATGTACATGGAGTTAAAATATTTTGCTAAGTAGTGTAAATATGAATGTCATTTAAGGTCTTCCTATTTTTTTTTTTTTTTTTTTTGAGAGAGAGCACACACATGCGCACCCTTGAGTGGGCATGGGCAGAGGGAAAGGGAGAGAGAATCTTAAGCAGGTTCCAACTCAATGCGGAGTCCAGCATGGGGCTCAATCTCATGATAAGGTCTTTCTACTTACGAAAAATCATATTATCATCTCCTTTTATTGGAGTTGGAATGAATATTGGGACTGTGGAGCAGGATATGTAAGTGACTATTTCCTCAGAAGGAGGGCTGAGATAAATAATCTGCCCAAGGTCAATAGCTAATCAGTAGACATGCATTTGAATTCAGGCCTAACCATACTGGTTAGCACTCATTTGCCCCTCTAGATTCACCTTCCATCTTCTCTACCCTGCCCTAAGCCTTGGGAAGCTAACCTATAAGGGCTCCTTCATTGGTCTAGGTTTACCACTGGCTTCCCAATGGGTTTGGCCAGTGGGAACACCAGCAGGAGATGAGAAGGAGGGAGGAGAGTGAGGACAATGTATTCATTCTCACCACTTCTTCCATCCTCCCTGGGTGACTTCCTTGGAATCACCCAATAGCTCACTGTGCCTGTCCACTGAAGCTTTGCATCTCCTGTCACCTGAGAGCCTCTTCACACAATTATTTCCTTTCAGATTCCAGCAGCTACCCCTTCCCCTTACCTGTTCAGGAAAGAGGTGCTCACCCAGTTGCTAAAAGCCCTGAGATTCTGCACTACTTCTTGTGGTTTCCCTATAATCTGCAAACACCTTTGTGGGCAGTCCCTGTATTAAACTTTCCTCACATTACCCAAATCGAGTATGCCACCTGTTTCCGTCAGGACCCTGACCTGTATGATAATAACAAAGTTTGATGGGGAGGCATCACTTCTGCCCAGCAAGGGCAAGATCAGTTTTGTGCCAGAATGTCTATATAGAAAGGAGTAGAAAGCTGGTCAAGAGATATAGTGGCTTAGGGGAGCTATCTTTCTTTTTTGTTTTTGATTTTAAGTAAACTCTATCCCCAACATGGGGCTTGAACTCACAACCCCAAGATCAATAGTGGCGGGCGCCTGGGTGGCTCAGTCAGTTGAGTGACTGCCTTCAGCTCGGGTCATGATCCTGGAGTCCCGGGATTGAGTCCCACATCAGGATCCCTGCTCGGCGGAGAGTCTGCTTCTCCCTCTGACCCTCCCACCTCTCATGCTCTCTCTCTTTCTCAAATAAACAAATAAAATCTTAAAGAAAAAAAAGATCAAGAGTGTCATGCTCTATCAACCGAGCCAGCCAGGTGCCCCATGGGAGTTTTTTGTTTGTTTCTTGTTTTGTAAGGGAACTATTTTGAAGCTGCATTTGCAGAGGAAACAGTATTTTTCCTTGGATTATGTGCTGATTTGATGGATGCTTGTGGGGCTTAGCACAACTACTAGCTAAGATTCTCTGGTGGCAAACTAGCCCATCAGTTTACACCCCTTGGTTCCATCTGATTCTCAGTAGTGACAGGCAAGGCCTTAATGTTTAAGATCAGCATTATAGCACTATCGTACCATTTACGAAGAAAATATACACTTACTTCTCATGACTAGTTTACCATTGAACCCAGGACAACTCACCTTTGCCTACTTAGGTCTCCTGAAACCAATGTACCTCAAGGAAGTTAGGACATGTTACATAATGATCGGTGACGAATGGTCTATAAAGTCCCCCTGGTCTCTTGAGAGGTGCTAGCTCAATCAAACATTTTATTCACGAACCATTTGGTTCTGCCAGAGGTCACCATGAAGTGAATTTCCCCCTTTAATTCCACATTCCTTCCCCTCACGGACTGTGCCCCAAAGGCACAGGAAATACTCGAGGGTTTCTGGTGCAATATCGTTTTCATCAGTGCATGCAAGAAAGGCTCTCACACAATTCGAAAAAGCCAGGGGACATCCCTACTTAATGCTGAGAACATCATCACAAAGGACTTGCTGGTGCCAAAAAGTACACACTGGTGGAATGCTTTCCTTCTCCCTCTGCCCACCTCACATGATTCTGCAAGTAGAAATGTTGCGTTCCTCCTCCTACTACATCGGGGTTCACACATACAGCAGAGGAAATGCAGAAAAAGAGCAAGCCAGGAGTTTTTATAACACACGCGTCGCCTTCCTATCCTTTCTCACCTCCCACCCTCAGGGAACTCGGTCAGAGGGAGCATGCATCCGGAAATGCAGCTTACTCTTGTCCGCAAGATTTTCACCCCGAGGGAAATGGTGGTCACCAACAATGAAGTGGCACCCGTCGATTCGAAGTTCTGTCTACGTTTCCGACTGTTTAGCATGTGTCTCACCACAAAGCCAAGCCAAAGTCGCCGCGAGGTAGTCTGAGCTCCGGGAGAGGAGAGAAGATCAAATTCCTTTTGTTCCCAACTGGCTAGCTGCTCTAAACAGCAACATCCTAGAGTGGCACGCCGAGGCACAGTCACAAGGCACAACTGTGCTGCTCAGCGCGTGCCAGGGACGGAAAGGAAGCTTGGGCGCACACACGCGTGTGACACAGACACACGCACACACACCACACAGCTCGACTGTGTCATAGCAGCTACCGGAGTGGTTGGCTCTAGAAGAAGGTGTTTGGTTCACGTTGTCTTTTATTCATCAGTGTTGCTTCTCATATTTTCCTTGTAGAAAGTGCATTCTGTGTATGTGTGCATGTGTGTATGTGTGCGTGTGCATGCGTGTGCGTGTGTGTGTGTGTGTTGTGCATGCACCCCACTCAAATCCACCAGTGTCCATGACTATAATAATCTGCTCTGCAATATTTGTCTACGTCTCTCTTTTAGTTTTTGTAGAAATTACTCCATTGTTTCATTAGCTGGAAAATCTGGATCTGATCTTTGGAAGAAGAATTTGGAGCTTAACGACTGTGCCTTTTAATGAAAAGATTAACAATGTTTCAGAGCTGAATAGCCCTGTATTTGTTTAAAATGGGCCTCTGCCTCTTACTCTTCTGAGGAGTAACATACAATCCTGAGTCTTGTCCCAGATTTATATACCATTCCAATCCCCTTGCCCATGTTCTAAATAAAGACTGTGTGACTATATGTTTGAAATAGAAATAACTCCAGTGTGCTATGGCTTTGTTTATAAAAACGAGTTGCTAGACGTTTTCTTGGATCTTTGCGAGAAATGACATCCTATACTGATGCCCTTTCTGTAATCACAACACTAACCACTTCCAGCCCCCGGGATTGTGTTGCAGTATTCTGATGATGTTTAGTTTTACACTTATTAAAGAACCACGTCCCGCTTGATTCTCCTTTTTCCCGCATCGCTGGTGGAGCACATACCATCCTAGTCTATATACAGGATTACACACACTTCCACTGATTTCGCTGGCTGAACGTCGGTCATGCTGTTTGGCCAGGAATCCTCAGGCAGTCCTCTTCCTAATTTGGTCCTACTGTCAGCCTGTCCCTGGCAACACTGTGACACCGCACTCGCTTCTCCGGTTGCTCGCTGGGGGAGGGGACACAGGGGACCCAGTCTTGTTGCTGAGGAAATGAGGCACAGTCACTGACCCTGCTGTTGCACACGGGCCAGGAAAGGCCAAGCAAACAGTGACACAGCATGCCCAACACTGCTGAGACATCTGACGCATATTTCCAGTCTGGGACTCCTGCCCTGTGAGACCCCAACTTACAACGGTGGCTTTCTCCCCCATTCCTCTCCCACCCTCAAATATGCCAGTTATCAATGTGAGCACTTCAGAAGGAAGACATTTGAAATCATGAGATTTGAAAAATTGGAAGTTACCTCAGAGGTCATCTAGTCTATTGAATTTCAAAACGTTCGGAAGAGACCCAGGATCTCTCCAACGCACCTAGGGTTACTGTGCAACCCCCCCCCCCCCACACACACACCCAGGGAAGGAGAGAAAGGAGTGGAGCTCCAGGACTCTAGGTCCCCCATCCCCTTCAAAAGCGGCACCCCTCCTTTGATCTGTTTTTCTTTTTATATTAAAGGTCCTTATAAGATTTCCTTTACAAAAAGGATTACATTCCTAAAAAAAAAAAAAAAGTGTGGGAACCACTGGGTTGGGGAAGGGACTGGTCCCCGAGATCCCAGTCAGCCGGATTAGGACCCGGGAGTCCCAGCTTGTCAGCACCAGAATTTTCCCACCACACCCGCCCCCCCACTCCTCTGGAGCAATTAGAATAATCAAATACCACATGAATCTGCCTCTAGAGTCTAAGAAGCCAGTCTTCCTCATGTGTTTTATAACAACTCTTATCTTGCCAAATAAAGAAGCCCCGTGGAGGGGTCGTCCTCACCATGTTGGGGAGCATCTGGTTACGGTGGCCTGTTTCCCACCTCTAGATATTTTGGCCCTGGATTACAAGAGAAGATTTATTTGAAGCTAAGCAAGTCTGAAGCTGGGCAGTATCAAAGGTCCGTGAGTGTGCTCTTAGATCCCCTCATCAAACCTCCCCCCAACACCAACCCTGGGTGACAGAGAACATCTCTTCTGGTTCCAACTTCCTCAAAGGCAGAGTCTGTCTGAGGGACACGGTTGCCACCACCACTCCTCCAGGGAGAGCCAGGCTAGCTGGAATCTGCTGTCTCCCTCTCTCTGCAACCCCCTTGCACCCCTGCTTTCTTCCTCCCAGCATGGGGTTACTTGGTTACCTTGAGTGGTGCAGCTTTCAGCTCCCCTTCCTACCACCACAGGAAAGAGAAAGCTTTCTCGGCTCCCTCATAAATATTCATGGAGTGCTGTGTTGCTTCCTCAAGTCCCTTCCCAGGTGAAAACAATACCTTTGGAAATGATTATGGCCATCATTTGCCTCAGAAGCAGTCAGGCTTCCCCCAGTTGGGGTCTAGCAGACCTTCGTTCAGCAAAAGCGTCGGCCTGGCTGTGAATTGGAAAGATCAGGATTCCTGCCAGGGGTGCAGGCAAAAGAGTCCTTCCCGACCCTGGGAGGGGATTAATTCTAGAGGCGAGCCCTGGAAACTCAAAATAATCCCACCGACGCTCACCTGTTACCCTCTTCCTGAGGAAACCAGGAAGAACGGTGCGCCGGAAGAGAACACAGAACTTTGTTCCTTACTCTACTCTCTGCTTCAAACCTGAGGGAAGGAAAATAAAATAGAAACGGGATGGGAATCGGCCTCCAGAGTGAATCCTGAATTCCAGGCTGGCGGGCAGAAAGTCAAAGCCTCCACATGTGGAGCGCCAGGGGAGCATCGTGGTCCCTGCCAAGTAGTAGAGAAAAGGCTGGGTGCTGATGTGGGGCAGAGGACAGGGTGAGCTGAAAGGTGTAGCAGTCAGATAGCCCCAGAGAAAATGTCCTGCAGCCACCGTCTTTCAGGAAACTTTAAGAGACATTTTGAGATAATCATCCTTTTTTGGGGGAGGGGAGGGCGTGTACACTCTGCCTGAATTATTTGGGTGACTGAGTCAAAAGTGAGGTTTTGCCTTTGAAATCTATGACACTTGGTTCCTGATTAAAACTGTCTCCTTTCATGTTTGAATGGTGCAGGGGACAGTGCAAGTTGGACCCAGACCCTCGCTTTGCCCTTCCATCTCTCACTTTGGAATTCTTCTCTTGCTCTTCCCCTTCTGCCATAAATAACCTTCTTACCTTAATGCCCTGTGTTAGAACTGCCAAACTGGAGTTTAAGAGGTTTAGTGCTCCCCTTACTTTCCATTTGGGGATCTTAAGATGATTCTTCAGATGAAAAATTATTTTCTTTGTGCTTTCATTTGGACAAAGATAGAGTTCAAGGCTCTGTTAATGGCCCAACAAAGTGGTCGGGCGATGACTGGTTTCCTGGCATCCCGGTGCGGGCGATTCAGAGACTTGCCCTTAATTCTTCCACAATCAAGGGGCCGGGTCAGGCGATAGGGCTGTCGGGCTGTCGTTTTCAGTGTCTGTCTTGCCACTCACGGCTTCCAGACATCCATTCCTTTGTTACCTGTCCTGCCACCATGAGTCATCAAAGAATCACGCTTTTAGAGAAAAGCGTACTTCCTAAAGACATTAAATTGATTATAGCACTTTGGTCTGGTCATTTGTATCAGAGCTTTATGTGAAGTTTCCATTCAAACTGCTCTTTAGCCTGTCACGCTGTCAAGGGGTGAGTATGGGTAAAGACATGTGTTTGCATTTGTGGTCAGCTCCTGACATTTGTATTTATTTGTACATATGTATTTTGTTGGTTCAAATAAATGTTTCAGCAGATGTAGAGTACAGGAGGGAGACTCTGAGAACAAGCTGGGACAATTCAAAAGCAAGTGAAATATTTCTCAGTAAGATTTGGAATTCTGACTTCTGGTTAATTGTAAAGATGATCTGGAGGAAGAAGTAACACCTCAGGGAGCTAAGGTCTGTATTTATCTTTTAATGTTATTGTTATATTATACAGTTTACTGCATAAATAATTGAAATGATAGCAATAACAATTTAGGGACCATTCAGCTGTTGTGTGCACTGTATTTCATTGATACTCACTTTTCTGAACTGCGCAGAACCACAGTGATTCTGTACTTAATGAACACGCAGTGGTAAATTAAAAATGAAAGTTTTTTCAAATGGATGAAATTTGTTTTTAATTCATCCCACTTAAAAACACTCCGTCACCTGTTCACTAAAAATAAACTTTTTTGGGATTGTCTTTCTAGTATTTGTTTTAAAACTGCAAATTTAATATGGCATTACTAGGAAGAAAAAATAAACCGTGAAAACTGAAATGATATTAATTGAACCTGAATGGATAGAGATTGTTGTGTTTATCTGACTGCATGGCTATATATTTAAGGTATACTTCCAAAATGTCAAAGCCAAGAATGTGACATAATAATTTTCACAGGTACAAGGGAAATAGTGGTCAATGCAGGATTAATATTTTCATATTCTATGAGGAGAACTTTCCATTTTTGCAGGTTTTTTTACTCGATTTAGTACAAAAGATCATTACACTGAACTGATTTCCTTGAGGTAATGCTCATTCATTTTTGTATTTCCAGTGTCTACAACATAGTAGGTGCTCAAGGAACATTTATTGGATAGTATCAGTGAATACCACTTTGTCCTTAAATATTCCTTTCTCTCCATCTCTGAGGGAAAAATGGAAGAGGAGAAAGGGATTTAAAATAGATAAAATGTACTAAAGCCCTACTTTATACCAGGCACTTGATTATCTGTGATACCACTAAATATTCCCCTAAACCTATGAGATCGATATTTCTATTTCAATTTTGCAGAAGGTGAAACTGATGTTCAGCAACGGGAAACCATTATACAAGGACACACATATAATAAATGATAAAGCTGGAATTTGAACCCAGTTCTGGTTCCAAAACATGTAGATTGTTTTAATTTTACCACATATTGGCCCATAAATCCAACAATTATTTTTGAACACATAGGATGTGTTCAACAGTGCCTGCACTGTTCTAGACACCAGAAACAAGAGTAAATTTTAAAAGACAGTTTCTGCCCTTGCACAGCTTACATTCTAGAGACAACGGATAAACAAATCCACGGTGCAACATTGGTTCCCCATGTATTTGAAAATAAAGTGATTTGGGTACATCACTAAAATGGAATTAGTCTGTTTTCTAAAATTCAGAAAACAGGAAGTGTAAAAGTAGTGGGTAGAGCAGAGTAAACACAGGGACAAACTGTAGATGATTTTAGAGAGGGAGAGCGAGTCAGATTGGGCGGGGTCTGGATAAGCCATTTTAAACACTTTGTTTCTCCTTAAAGTAAGATGGGAAGCAGAAGAGTGATGTGCCTTAGCTCACATTTAAAGATTTTTAAAAAGGAGCAAGGGAACAAGAAAGAAGACCAAGTTGGAGGCCCTTCCCTTGTAATAATCCAGGCAAGAGGTGGTGGTGCAGGGACCGGGGTGGTAGCAGGGGAGGTAGAGGGATGGTTGGATTCTAGACAAAATTTGTGGCGGGACTGATTAGATGAGAGGTGCTTTTAGAGTTGCTGTAGTTAGTCCCAGTCCTGCTGAATCAGAATCGTGTTATTTTTGTAGTTTCCTCATCTGTAGAATGGGAGTGATTTTTGAGAACCCATCCTGATAAATGTCCTTGGCATCGTGCATGGTACACAGAAAGCATTCGATACACATTATTCCCAGCAATGAGCAAAGCTGATTGGATGGGGAGCAATGGCAGCTCTCTAAGAACACAACTTGGAGCAGGTCACAAAGGCAGTCCACGTTCAGGACTGGCTCAGAGACGGTGGGCTGAGAGGGCCAGCGAAGCTGGTGACGACCACCCCCGCACCTGCTGTGGGGATGCAAGAATGAAGGGAGAAAAGGGACAGTGTGTGAAAGACATGATTCTAAGGAAGGCAAAACATTCTCCAAAGAATGAGCGCAGGATCTAAAGTATGTGTAGACACAGCTTACATATCCAAAAATTGCTGGGGAAACTTCAACATACCTAATTAATTCTGGGAGGGAGACATTTTCAAACGGTGAAGTTTTAGATGACTAATTTATGGGATGCAGGAAATGAAAGACCATAGAAAAAATTAGAGGGATAATAGATCCCCCTATAAATTTAACTGTGGTTATGGAACACTTTTTACAGATGATTGACCCCCCCCATCCTCACAATTAGGGGAGTTTTTATTAAAGCTCTAGGATTGTTTTGAAGTATCTGCTTTCTTAGTCATTCTGTGTGAATTCTTATTCAATAATAAGATATTCTTCAACAAGGATTGAAAACTCCTGTAGATAGAATTAGTTCTGACTTTCATTTTGATTCTGTTTTTAACTAATTTTTAAATTAGTGTATTTAAATTAGGTATTAATTATTTAAATTACGTAGATTTTTAAAATTATACAATTAATATATGCTCACACTAAACGATTAAAAAATTATACAAAGAAATGATAGTAAAAGGTAAATGTCTTTTCTATCCTGTAATCCCCCATGTTTCTCGCCCCAGAGGTACCACTGTCCCTAGTTTGTTATGTATCATACCAGAATATCCTACATACATACAAGCATACATATACATGTCTATAATCTAAATGTTTTTATCCAAGCAGGAGGAAACAATTTGGCAGTCAACTCTATTCACTTGACAACATACAGGAGGGTATAATAGCATAACTGGAATTGAAAAAAAGGCCTCTTTAATAAGAGGCCAAAATATAATAGTTAATAGTGAGAAAATGATTTTATTGTGACTTGATCTTTAAAAAACACTAAAATTTATGAAAATATATTTCTCATTTTTGACAAAATTTAGATTATAATTGCAACATTGTGGTATTTCTTAGAAGGAGAAAAAAAATCAAGTGTCACTGGGAGTGAGGGGTGGATCCTTCCTCCCTCCAAATTGTATGCTATCTCAATATAGTATTTTTCCACTCACATTTAATTTTCACAGCATTATCTTAAGGACAGTCATTTGTGCAAAATTATTTCTGGGCTTTATCAGTTTTCCCAAGGATCTCAGTTACAAATCCTTTGACATTCAAATTATTTTCTTTTGAAGCCCCTATCTGGTCATCATTGTTATTGTTTTGTCTTTAATTGTTGATGAGTCTGATTATCAGATTGACATTCGGCACTGGCATGATTTGAGCTGTCATCATCTGAAGGCAGAGATAGCAAGGTAGGATATTTGAGTGGCCAGTTAGTGAATATTTTCATGTTACCATGGCTTTTACTTTACTTCACAATCTTGTTACTACAAGGATATGCAGGTAATGACTAAAGATAATTCCTTCTAGTATTGGACATACAAAGCTAACAATCTTTTTAATGGGGTACATACATTTCCTATTTTCCACTGTAGGAATGTGCCTTCAGTCATTTAACCAATGCATTATTAATGGACAGGAAAGGTGTTAAGGTTTTTGAAAGTACAAACAATGATGAAATGAACATTCATACACGTACATATATTTATTTGTACATAAGAAAAATTTTTAGAAGTGGAGTTGCCAACTCAAAGGGTCCTAGTACATTCCACATTTTGATAGACTCTACCAAACCACCCTTTAAATGGCTTCACCAATTTATCCTCCCACTAACAATGTATAAAATGGCCTACTGATCACACCTTTGCTAACACTGAGTATTATCACAACTTTCTAATTTTTGTCAATCTGATGTTGAAGAAAAAAAACTTTTTATTTTCGTTTCTTTCATTGTAGATGTTAAACTTGCCTTTTATTCTTTTGTCTCTTGCCATTTGTATTTCTTTTTCTACAAACTTCCCATTCATGTTCTTTATCTGCTTTTATAAATGAGTCATTCATCTTTTTCATATTCATTTATGAGATCTTTTTCCATCTTAAAAAAAAAATAGCCCTTTGCTATATGGGATGCATATTTTTTTCTCTGTCATTTGTCTTGGACTTTGTTTTGAATGTTGTTGTCATATAAACATTAAATTTTCATGTAGTCCATTTTAGCAGCCTTTCATTTATGGCTTCCATATTCTGTGTCATGTTTAGTAAAGCCTTGCCCATTTAATTTAAAACAATTAAAATTGTTTTTAATTCCATTGTGCTTTCTTCTCAAACTTTTATATTTCATTTTTAAGGACATTAAATACGCTTGGAATAAGAGATCTTTAAAAAATAACTTTTTATCCCATTTGCAGTTTTGGTCATCGCTCTCTCCCTGTCTTACAAATAAGTGTAATAATAGGAATAAACACCATCCATTCCCTCTCTTCTGCTAACATGGAGAACATATGTGCCCACTAAACTTGTCTGATTACAAATTATGACTGAAGGAATGAGGGAAGGGTTTTTGTGTATACAAGTCACCAGATGTTTTATAATGATTCTGTTAATATGAGCCTCAGGATTAGACTAGAACCAGTGTTACAGGTCAAGACTGAAGCTCATTGACCAAGCTACGCAAGAAAGTTTATGCAGTGCCTGCTGGCACAATACATAAATATCCAGATTTATTACTCTCTGTCTCCAGCACCGAATTTGCCCACAGATTTATGAAAGGGAAAACATGAAATTGAGATTTGTAAATATTTGAAGTTTACTTCTGAGATCTGAAAAGGCAGTAAGAAGACTAGTAATAAATTCAAAATAGAGGTTGGGGAATGCAGTAAGTTTGCAATTATAGGAATATAACTTAAGGAAGGAATCACAAACAATAAAATTTAATAATTTCACCCTTGGTTCATAAAACACTGCGCTCCAACTGACATAAATTATTAGCCTGAGGTAAAAAGGAGGTAAGTGAATATGGATCGTCACAAAGGAAATCGTTGGTAGATTTGGCAACTGGAGTTAGATTCTCTAATTCTTCTGATAGGATGATTCTCCTTGCAAGTCAGCAAAGGCCAAAAGCCTTTAAGACGTTTTACCCATATGCATGAGGTTCATTGTCTTTTGCCCTATGTATAACTAATGACATCTTGGAAGTCCCTAAAAAAAAGGCATTTCAGCAGTTTGATTAGTTTTCCATATTTTATTAATCCAGAGTCTAGCTCCTTCAGCAATCAAGTTCTGTAGCTTGTAGAATCATGAGCCTGTGTCAATTTGCAGAGCTGATGTCAGGCTTTATTTAAGACAAGCCATTAAACCAGTGATGGGAATCTGTGCCAATTTCCACATACCTTGGTTTCCTTATCTTTAAAATGGGGTTATTGATAACTTCCTGTGGCAGACTCCACCGTGTGCCTACTAAATGCTAAACCCCACTACTGTCTTCTTTATTAACATGCCAGGGCCACTCCTAGCTAGTACTGAGCCTTCCTATGATTTATGAAAATGCAACCCAACAGGCCAATGACCTGGAAAGCGGTACCCCTTCCTCTGGACTGATACACCTGGGTCACACAGCTTGATGCGTGGGCTGTACTGAGCATGAGCTGTGTTCCAGGCTCTGCTGGGTACCTTTGTCCACGGAGGCCCTGAATGGAACCCAGGTTTTTGCTGAGTTCCTGGCAGAGACTTCTTGATCTCGAGGAAAGGAGACCCAGTGTCTAGCCTACAGATAAGCATGATTAACCAATGAGATGAAAATGAAAGTCTGCTGGGGAACTTCTTTGATAAGGGAAACGCCCAGGAGGAGATACATTCTGTCCTGGTTTTAAGTGAGAATGCAATCATGTGATGGCCTAATGCTCTAGTGGTCATTATATAGTTGTGAATGGAAGGCCAAGAGGTTTGATCTAAAGCCCTAACACCAATGAGTTACCAAAACAATGCTGGAATTCTACTTCTGAGCTTTAATATAAGACAAATCCCATTTGTTTAAGCCATGTTAGTTGGGTTTTGTGCTTCTCGAAGCTGAAAGCTTTCCTAATTGATAAAGAACCACCAGGGCTGTTGTAAGGATTAAATGAGATGATATAATTAACCCTGTTCATCAGGAACACAGAAAGGACTCAGTGATTGATGACTCATGACAGTGGTAATCACGATGGTAATATCTGTGGTCAGATTAAGGATAATAGAAAGAGTTTGGGACTGAGCTAAAACCACCTCAGTTTGAGTTTCTCTTATCTTGGGCAAATTACCTACCCTAGGGCTCAATTTACATTTACATCTGTAAAAAAAGAGTTAATAATAATACTTGTCTCACAAGGTAGGGTATATGAAAAGCATTTTATAAAGTATGAAGTATGATACAGAGGTTACTTGTTATTGTTGTAGTATTTTGGCCCTCAGTTCCAAAGACAGGATAAAAATTGCCCTCAGATTAGATATAAAAGCAATAATAGATGACTGAGTCTGATTTTAGTCAAGGGTATTGAGTAACAAGAATTAAAAATAACTTTCAATCTGTTCTAGCCATAAGCAGATCTCATTTTCATACCTGGGAACCTAAAAAAAGGCAATAAAATCACCTTATCTAGAGTGGGAAGGATGAGTTATTCCCCACCCCCCACCCCCAGTTTCAGTGCACTATTAAAGGAACCTTGACAGTGAAAAAGAATGAGAATTTTAAAACTGGAAGGTGACACAGCAGAGAATAGATTACAGAAATGAAGGTCAGGTGTTTTCGGGGGAATAAGGTGATTCATGGGGTGCTCAGCCGAGAAGTGGGTCTCAGAAAGGATCCAGAAACAGCAGTAAATTACAGTTATTTCCTTTTTGGTGTTCTTTGGCTCTAGCTTTGGTGGGCACTTCCAATGGAGACAAGTAGTTCTATGTCCCAAAGACGCAAAATGGGAGCTTGCTTAGGCCCATCAGTAATGGTGCTGTCTCTGCTCCACAGTTGTCCTTAAACATAAACATACACAATCTGCAAAGTGCAATTAGGATATGTAATAATTAAAGTTGGTATCTAGTGTTTCACCTCTTAAACCTCTATGCTAAGGCATTAGTAAAACTTTTAGCCAAAAATGATTAAGAAAATATCTCCATCCCTGGTTTGGTATGAGTTTTTGTTTTGTGATCCTAATTCCAAGTAATTCAGTAATTCTGTGTCTCAAAATGCTCCAGACCCCACATGGATTTGGTTATTTCCTTGTAACACAGTGGAGTCATGAATTATTGAGAAGTTTCTGACTAACTAACATTACTAAAAGTTCCTACTTTAAAAAAATAAACTTCATCAATTGAAAATACTAGTTTTATTTCTGTTCTGACTTGCAAGGTTGGGGATTTATGTAAATTGAGGAGGTGGGCTTTTCCTGTAATGTCTGTTCTGCAGAAACAAGCTCTGTAATGGCCTGAAAATCCAACTAATCTCAGTTGGGTGGGGTTTTTTTGATGATCCCTGCTTTTCGTAGGAAAGAAACAACCTCTGGGTGAGTACTAATAGCAGATAATCTTTATCCATTAGTCAAAAAACAATTATTCTATGGTTAATTTCTGAGCTACATTTCTCCCACTATGGGTTTGCTTTTTAATTATTTCATGCCCATTTCAATGTAGGCTACAAAAGCAGACACTCAAGTGTTGTTCCTGGCACTATTAATGAGCTAAACATTTAATTCTGAAGGGACTGTCCCTTTGCTCATCAAGCTATGTTAATATTAGTTTATTAGTTAGTGTACGTGCTGAGCTGCTGAGCTGAAGATATCCCCGTTTACAATGACTGAAATAAGAGAGATGTTTGTCCCTCTCTCACGTAACAGCCAGAGGTAAATGGGCAGCCCTGTGCTGGTAGGTGGCTCTGACATACTCAACTTGTGACTTTCGAGTATGGGTCCAGAGTGATTGCCATAGTCCTTCCCACCTCACTGGCAGAGGGAAGACCTGCCCATTTTAAAGACAAGATTTGGAAGTGGTTCCCATCATTCTTCCAGACATCCCATTGGCCAGACCATAGTTTCACCGAGCTAGAAGGGAGGTGAGTAAATGTGGAGCTGAAAACTCACCCACGTGACCAGCTAAGATTCTGTTATTATGGGAGAGGGAAAGAATGGATGTTGAGGAATAACAGAAGCCTACTACATGGGGTATACTAAAATGAAGCTTCTGAAACTTTAGTTTCAACCTGGGGACCTTGCTGAAATACAGATGCTGATTCAATAGGTCTGGGGTGGAGCCTGAGACACTACGTTATCTAACCAGCTTCTGATGCTTGATGTCAGTGCTGCTGGTCTGTGGACCACAGTGAGCAGCAAGGAACTAGAAGCCTCTCTTGATTGCAAGAAACAGGATTTCTTTAGAATCACTTACTGTCAGGGAGATGGTGAAGAATCAAGGCAACTCTAGTTATGACAACCCTCTTTTGACGTGGAATATTTATCTTTGTGGGAATGTGCCATTTTTCTCTCATACCAAACTGAATCATTCTCTACGTATTCTCTATCCCCAAATCTGACAGAAACATTAGTTGCTTCAGTTAGACTGGGGACCTTCCCCAACCAAATGCCATGATTTCATGGGTCACCTGGCAGTCTGTAAATGGGATAAACTTTGGTTTAATCAGTAGCCACATTAACATGAATAGCCTGATTTGGCTTCCCTGAGCAAAGAGCGGTAGGCAATACAGCTTAAATTACAGGGGAAGCCAGACAGAAAACCATATATAGTGTCTTTGTTTGGATGTTAGGGCAAAAACTGAGAAATATCAAGGCAATACAGACTTATACTTTGATATGATGGCATGTAATTATTATAGTTGGTAAATTCACTGTTTTTTACTTACAGAAATAATAGATGCATGTTTTTTATACTGAAAAGCGCAAGAAAAAACCCCCATAATTTCAATTTTAGTTAATTCACATTTTTCCAAATTAACTTTAAAATTAGGCAAGATAAGGAGTACCAAATTATAGAAAGAACAAAAGAGGAATATTTTAAATAGAAAAGATACACTGTTCATACTTTATACAACCAACTTACATGCTTTGCTCTCCAATATCAATGTGTTCTTCTTAATGCCACATTGGGATGACTTTTATACTTAACTACAACCCACTTTAATTAGTAGATCTGATTCTTTTCTGATTCTCAGAGCATCCAGACTCTACCCACACTCATCTTGGCTTTTAGAGATCTCTCTCCACAGAAGGTCTTTTTGTTGTTGTTGTTCTGTCTTTCCTGTGCCCTCTAAGAAGTATACACCAGCAATGATTAGATGCAGCTGTTTTTAATTAACCCCTTCAGCTGTCCTCCAGATGAATGACTCAATATGCCTTGGCAAACTGATGGTTTCTAAGGAGTAATACATATTTACATCACACCAACATGTTTAATAAAGTTAACCCACCTTACACCAACAGAGCAACAACAATGCCCCAACCTACTCATAAAATCCAATTCAGGTGACTAACCAGGTCAGAATGTTACTGCTCACCAATATGTTTAATAAAGTTAATCCATCCTATGTGTAGAGCAACAAGAAACCAATGCCTCCATCCTACTCATAAAATCCAATTCAGGTGACTAACCAGATTGGAATGACTTCTCAGTGAGCTGAGGCCTCACAGAATTGGGGGTTCTGATGGGTCCTTTTTCTCTTCTGGGTGGGAGTCAGGCAAGGACTGAGCAGGACCTGAGTGAGCCCCTTCTAACCACTGTAGGGCATGGGGAAAGGGATACTTCTTACACTCGGCTGGGTACTGTGAAGCTGAAGGACATAAAATATTGAATGGGAGAAGGGTGAATGGAGGCATAAATTAGAAGACCAGGCTGAACCCAGGAGTCAAGCTGTGGAAGCCAAAACAGGAAGGCAGGAAGCCAAAGATTGTGAAGTAGTAAAATGAACCACAAGCAGCTGTAAGAAAGTCCAGCAATAAAGATGGAATTTGCCCATCCACCCCACCACCCTGGGAGACTTTTAAAGTATTTCTCTTGCCAACTTGGACAAGTATGTATGGAGGATTGTTGAAAATAGCATAGGAGAATAGGTGGGATCTAAAATGAGCCTTCCTTAAAGGAAAGAGGCCAAGCCAACGCCAGTTTAACCCTAGAAATTATTATGTTTGCATAAATGGGTCTATTTCCTTTAATCCCAGGGTCACCTGGTCTGGGTCTGGGGATAGTCCTTTTTTATTCATTCTGAAAACACTTACTGGGTAGAAGTGAAGTAATACAAATATGAATTACTCATACTTCTTGCCTTCAAAGACCTTATATTCTTGTTGGCTTGAGAGAAGTCTCTAAATATAATATGAGGCAAAAATGTACATCTCAAACTTTGAAGGGAATGTTGGAATCCAAAGGCAAGAAAGGAAAGGGACCTGCCCTTAAGGAATTATAATATGATAAAAGGAGAGAGTTATGAATGTAAAAGGGGGAAATTATGGGGGGGAAAAACCCCACATATGTTCTGTGAAAGCAATCTATACAAAGTCTAAGGGGCAGAAAGGAAAGGGGCCAATTCTTTCCGGATGGTGGAAGTAGGTGGTGAGACAGTCAGGAAATCCTTCAAAAGGAGGTAACATGTACGGACAGATAAATAGGGGAAAGCCAAGCTGACAGGCATAAGAAAAGCATTCAAGACAAAGGTAGTAAAGGCACAACATCATGAAGTATAGTTGCAATTTGAGGAAAACTTTTAGCTCTGTTAGGCTTGAGGGGAGGCATTGGGGACGGATGAGGGTGTAGGTAGGGCAGGAGAGGTAGATAAGAACTCAATTATGAAAATAATTGGCTCGGAAATGGGGAAAACCAACACACACCAATCCCACAGTCAACTTGGTTTTCCACTGGATCTCTGAGAAAAAAATTTTGTATTAAACACCTGTTTTATGCAAGGCCTTGATATACTATGGATGAGGCAGTAAAAACATGAATAAGGTAATACAGATCCTCACAGAATTTACATTCTTGTACAAAACACTAATATGGACACCAAAAACTGGAAAACAACTTAGAACCTAAATATAATTTAAGGAAAGTAAGAACAAGGTGCCCTAGGGTGTTGTTAAGGCAACAACAATTATTTTTCCAGCTTTATGGAGATATAATTGACATATAATATTGTGTACATTTGAGGTGTACAATGTGATTATTTGATATATGTACATATTGCAAAACGATTACTACAATAAGGTTAATTAACATATCTATCACCTCACTGTTACCTTTTGTTTATTGTGAGAACTATTAATATCTACTCTGTGAGCAACTTTCAAGTATACAATACAGTACTGCTTACTGTAGTCATCATGCTGTACATTAGATCCCCAGAATTTATTCATCTTATAACTGGAGTTTATTTCCTTTGATCATCGTCACCCATTTCCCCCACAACTGCCCCCGCCCCTGGCAACTAGTAGTCTGCTCTATTTCTATGAGTTATGCTTTTTAAGATTCCACATATAAGTGAGATCACATAGCATTTGTCTTTCTTTGTCTATTTCATTTAGCATAATACCCTTAGGGCTCATCCATATTATTGCAAATAGTAGAATTTCCTTCTTTTTTTATGGCAGAATAATATTTCAGTGTGTGTGTGTGTGTGCGTGTGTGTGTGTGTAGCACATTTTCTTTATCCATTCATCCATTGACACCTAGACTGTTTTCATGTCATGGCTACTGTAAATAATGCTGCAATGGACATGGGGGTTGAGATAGTTCTTCAAAATAGTGATTTCATTTTCTTCAGATGTATACCCAGAAATTGCTGCATCATATGGTCATTCTTCCCCCTTTTTTTTTCTTGAGGAACCTCCATACTGTTTTCCACAGTGGCTGCACCAATATACATTCTCATTAACAGTACACAAGGACTCCCTTTTCTCCACACCCTTGCCAGTATTTGTTATCTCTTATCTTTTTGATAATAGCCATTCAACAGGTGTGAGGTGATATGTCACTGTGGCTTTGATTTGCATTTCCCTGATGGTTAGTAATGTTGATCTCCTTTTCACCTACCTGTGGGCCATCTGTATATCTTCTTTGGAAAAATGTCTGTTCAGGTTCTCTGCTTATTTTTTAGTTGAATTGTTTGGGGTTTTTTTTGCCATTGAGTTATAGGAGTTGTTAGATATTTATTTACTCCTTATTGGATAGATAGTTTGCAAATATTTTCTCCCATTCCATAGGTTGCCTTTTCATTTTATTGATTGTCTCTTTTGCTGTGCAGAAACTTTTAAGTTTGATGTAGTCCCACTTGTTTATTTTTGCTTTTGTTGCCTTTGCTTTTGGTGTCATATCTAAAAAGTCATTGTTAAAACCAAGGTCAAGGAGCTTTTGCCCTTTAGGAGTTTTAGGGTTTCTGGTCTTACATTTAATTCATTTCAAGTTAATTTTTGTGGATGGTACAAGATCGGGATCCAGTTTTATTCTTTTGCGTGTGACTATTCGATTTTCCTAACTCCATTTATCGAAGAGACTATCTTTTCCCCTGTGAGTATTCTTGGCTCCCATGTGAAATATTAGTTGACTAGATAATTCTTCTTATGTTTTCTTTTTTTTAATTTAAGTAGGCTCCACGCCCAGCATGTAACCCAATGTGGGGCCTGAACTCACAACCCTGAGATCAAGACCTGAGCTGAGATCAAGAGTCAGATGTTTGGGTGCCTGGGTGGCTCAGTTGGTTAAGCGACTGCCTTCGGCTCAGGTCATGATCCTGGAGTCCCTGGATCGAGTCCCGCATCGGGCTCCCTGCTCGGCAGGGAGTCTGCTTCTCCCTCTGACCCTCCCCCCTCTCATGTACTCGCTCTCTCTCATTCTCTCTCTCTCAAATAAATAAATAAAATCTTTAAAAAAAAAAAAAAAAAAAAGAGTCAGATGTTTCACTGACTGAGCCACCAGGTCCCCCGTAGATCATTAATTCTTACTGTTAAGACATGAGGAAGACTTCATGAAGAATGTGACATTTAAAGCTGGTCTTTGAAGCATGGGGAAGATGGGATGGTGAAAAAAAGAAGTCTAGGGAGAGGGAAGAAGAGTAGGAGAGACACAGAAACATCTGAGTGTTTGGCATGATGAGGAATGGAAAGTGCTCCAATGTAGCTCTGGGGCAGATTGCATACAGGGAAATAAGTGGGAGATACGACCAGAGAAGGAAGTTGTGGCAATGTTTGCTGACATACACGTAAGTTGAGAGTTTATTCTGTGATAATGGAAAGGATCAGACCCAGCTGACTTAACCCCACTCAGATAGAGGTGGAGACATCGGAACAGAGAAAGAGGCAGACACTGCCCAAATGAGCTGACAAATGGAACAAGAAAAGCCCCAGACAGGGCCCATGGCTCATAGATCCAGGATAAGAACAAAGCAGGGTTGATTTAGGCACAGTCACTTGGTCTATTAGCAAAATATGCTCCCACAGAGTGTCCTCTGACTCATCAGAACAGTCATTCCTTCTCCAGTGGGGAAGAGCTAGGGAAGAGGGTTCTTACATGATTAAATGCAACCCCCTTTCTTTGAACTGACGCAGAGTAGAGAGAAGATGCTCAAATTTCCCCCTCCTTCTTCAGAACTAACTGAGGTATAAAAAAACGCATCCAAGAAGGAAGGACTAATTAGAAGAGATGGGTCCAGGAGATGTTTAAATGTAGAGTTTATAGGATTTGACAACAACTGGTTGTGGAGGAAAAAACGCAGGAAATAAGTTAAGGTACTATCCTGGATAGCAAGGGACGGATATGCCTATAAATAAGGGGGAGAAACAGGTGGATAACTCTGAAGGAGAAGAGATGAGCTTCCAGTGGGATTTCCTCTGAGATGTAAAGAAGGTAATTAAAAATGAGTCAATCATGACAATAAAGTGAATTTAAGAAGTTGCATTAGGAATGTTTTTATGCAAGCAAAAGAAACTCAACTTGAATTAGAATATATGGCTATTTATAGGCTCACGTAACTGGGAATTTCAAGGAAGGAAACAGTGAAGTTTCAGTCATAGCTGCTCCAGGGTTCAAACGTATCATCAGGGGTGCCTGGCTGGCTCAGTCAGAAGAGCACACAATTCTTGATCTTGGGATGGTGAGTTTGAGCCCCAAGCTGGGTGTAGAGATTATTTAAATGAATAAACTTTAAAAAAAAGTATTAAATAAAACACGTATCATTAAGAATGGTAAAGTGGGGCGCGTGGGTGGCTCAGCCATTAAACGGCTGCCTTCGGCTCAGGTCATGGTCCCAGGGTCCTGGGATCGAGCCCCACATCGGGCTCCCTGATCCACAGGGAGCCCGCTTCTCCCTCTCCCCCCCCGCCCCCCTCCGCTTGTATTCCCTCTCTCGCTCTCTCTCTCTGTCAAATAAATAAAATAAAATAAAATAAAATAAAATAAAGAATGATAAAGTAAGTCACAAAGGCTCTGTACATTCAGTTATATAAGTTCATTCTTCAGTGCAGTCATCTCAAACTTCAAATCACCTTTTAAATCTTTTCAAATCTATAAGGTGATGCAAAGCAGAAGTCAAGATCTGCTACGAAAATAAAGTACAGCATATATATTGAGCCAAGAATGTTTTGTCACCAGTCATAGAACTAGAAGCAGGAAGGGGCCTTAGTTCAACTTGCTTATGATTTTAGACAAGGAACCACATAATTTGACAAAGGCCAGACCGTCATGAAGTGGCAGAGCTAGTACTGAAATTCACACCTCCTGTCTCCTAGCCCTGATCATGTTTCATCATATCATCCTACATCAGCCATATACTTCTTCTAGGAGAAAATCATCTAACCAGAAGACCATTCTATTATGGTCCTATATTTGTTAAAGTATCCACTGAGCGGAGGTTGGGTGTGTTTCAGCTAGGGTTAATCCTGGTCGCCTCTGATCACTGCTAGGAACATTTGGGAAAAAAAAAATCAATCCAGATTCATTTAGCCAATTAAATCAAACCTGTGCTTGATTTTGTTTTTGTTTTCTATTTCATGGAATTTCTTTCATTCATCCCGGGCTCCCAAAACTCAACCCATTTTTGCAAATGATCCCATAGGTCAGGGACCACTAGGTTTGAACATCAATAGATGGAGAAACTGTCCCTGCCATTGAAAATCAAGAGCCCCTGTCGAAAGAACTAAATGTCTAAAGAGGAAACTGTCACAGTGGTAAAAAGAAAGCAGGGAGAAATCCCACTAGGGGATGCAGATCAAATAAAACAGAAGAGTATTTTATTCAGGCCTATTAAAATAGACAATTAAAAACAATACAGTTGTCCCTGCAGGGAAACAACTGAGAAGCTCCTCACTTACATATGCAGAGCACAGTGCACTTCTATGGCACCTTTCAGACAGGCTCCTGCAGCTCGCCACCAGCATCACTAAGTAGATCAGCCTAAGTCAAAGTCAAGCTTGGACTACAGCTTCCATGCCGTGTGATGCCTAGAAAAGTCCAAATCTGGTGAGAGGGTTTCACATTTAAGAAACGAAGTGGCCAAACTATTCATTTTTGCAGTCGTAATAGGATTGAGAGAATTCCTAGGAGAGTCATTTAACAACCGTTACTTTAAAAAGTGAAGTAAGGCTCATGGCATCAAAAGATAACACCAGCTGAATGACGACCCCTGAGCTTTCAGTTAGTGTTTGGAATGGTCACACATGGTTCACTACCACTGCGCAAGGCATTCATGCAGCAATGCATTCGTACAGCTAATGTTTCTCGGGTATCAGTGATAAGCCAGACACTATCCTAGGTTTGGGATACAGTAAAGCATAATACATAAAGAAACTGGGACCTTTACTGAGCATGGTCTAGTGGAACACGGCCAGGCTACCCTTTTCTCCTGTTTTGCTGCTTCTTCTCTTTCCAGGACCACCCTTTAACTTGAGCAAGTTACTCCACATATCATGAAGGCTTGAGGACTGGGCCACTGTCAGCTACAGAGAGCAACTCTATTTCAGAACAGGAGAGGATTTGTGCTGGGTCCTGTGCTGGGTCCCATATATCCCAAAGACACACACACTAACAAATATATTTTAAAAACCCAGGATGTTTTTGTCACTGGAGATCTGGCTCTCAGTACTGACTCTGCTTAACCTGAAACTAGAATATCTGCTGCCTCTTCACTGGGGATTAACACCACTCAGGCCCAGAGATAGGCCTCTCCACGTCTCTTCCCTGTATCTTTCTGAAACAAAGGGTGACTGTCTCCATATACCATGAAGGCTTGAGGACTGGGCCTCTGTCAGCTACAGAGAGCAACTCTGTTTCAGAACAGGAGAGGATTTGAGAGGTGAAAATGCTTATGAGAAAAGCAAAGTAATTGAGTTGTCAAACCCTTCTGAGATAGCATTAATTCAGTAGATTGTTGCATAAAGAAGCATCCTTTCCCATTAGTACCAAGCATCTAAACACTGGTTTCCCTTCCAATTAAATTTCCGGGTACCAGAGAGTTCTGGAGATAACCACAAATGTGGCACACAGTATTTGCATATGGCAGTTAAATAAAGTTTCATAAAATTAAATAATTTCAATTGCTCTTGTGTATAGGAATAGGCCTAGACATCACATGTGTGAAGTGTAGTAAGTGACTACCTTGTCATTGAGCTGGACATTGAAGGCTAGAAAAGTTAAAATTGAGAATAGTTTTATTTTGATAAAAAGGCTACTGAGATTTAAATAAATTTTAATTTTATCTGTAAAATGCATTTGAAATAAAAATGTTAACTTAAAATTTTAAAATTCAATTTATAATTTGAAATTAAACATTTGGACATATGATATGTGGGCCTTCACCTGTACTCTTGCCTCAGGCTCTGCAAATAACAGGGGTGAGCTTATTTCTTCCCCCTACTCCCATGAATACATACCAATGAAATAACTGCTGAGTAAATCGTGTTTCAAAAGTGTCAAAATGAGAATATTAAATGTGAGCAATGGCTGAAATAGAGGAAATGTGGATAGCAAAAATACATCTGTTGAAATAATTAAAAGAGAGCTATTCTCAGTGCACTCCGATAGGCTCACTTTAATTTTGACCTCCATGATATAGTTTAGATCATGACCTTTACCTTCCAAACCCTTATCTTAAAGTCTACTCTTTTCTTGATCTGTAAGCAGCCTGTGGAAGTTTCCTACTTCTCTTTAGCCCAAACAGTGCTTTGTTCATTTTAAGATTGTAATAAATAAAAGGTTAATGAATAAGTGAATATAAAACATTGTTCTAGCAATATATTACATGGGGACCAGACACAGACCTTGCTATCACCAGATTCTAAATAGATATATCTTCAAAAACCTTATCTAAAAATTCAAACCCAATTTCATGGCTACAGAAAATTTTCCATTGTCACACAGATGTACTGTAACAAACCGGAGAGTGCAATTCACTAAAGACCATGTTAGTAAGAAAATCACAACAGCTGGTATTATTGAGAACATTAAGAATGCTTATTGGAGAAATAATACCCACATTAACTTTGAAGAGCATGAAACTGAATCTCACTAGGGCAGTTCCATTCCTTCTACTTATCTCTATCTAGGAATGAATGAATCAGAAAATTCTGCAAATGATTTATGATTTCCCTTATATCTGGAAAGGGAATACAAATGAATAAAAGAAGGAGCCCAAGAGGCTATGTGGGTAAGTGTGCACATGGCAGATGAAATGCAATTAAGAGAACAAACACCATTATACAGATGAAGCCTCGACCTTATACACATTTCTGAAGGAGACCAGATATGGCTTATTGTCTGTTAAATGATTACTTTCTGTAATTCAAGAATTAGCACCTAGGTGGTACGTTAAACAAACGTCAAGGGTGTGTGTCTAGCTTATGTGATACCTTTTTTTTTGAGAACTACTCCATCTATCCCTACTCACAGTCTACTCTGGACTACCATCACAGATGACTGGACCAGGATGAACACTTGATCCAAACGAGGCCAATCTAATTATTTTCACAGAGATCTGGGAATAGGAGTGAGATAGTGCAAATTCAGGAGCTTTAGGATGAGCCTTTTCTATCATATACCCTGAGATCCAGAGATAGCTGTCCTGGATATGGGCAGAGACAAGTGTAGAGCTAGGAAGTGTAGAGTAGTCATGCCTGCATGAATGCCTGGTGGCTCTCCAGGTTCTGTGTTTAGTCCCTGGGCAAGCCAGCTGTCTTTGGGTGCTTTCAGATACTCCCACATCCTTCTAATAAATTCCCTTTACTACTTAAGCAGTTAGTCTCTCTTACTCCAACCAAAACAACTTAGCTAAGAAAAGGGAAGTCTACACACTCTAAGCACATCTGTCATGGTGCTTAGAACCTTCATTGTGATATAAAGGTTCAGGCCCACTTCTCCAATGAACTCCTCAGTGAATGTGAGAGAGAAGCTATAGACTTAAGAAATAATTATGTTTGAAAATAAACATGAAATCATTGTATCTTTAGTACCTAAAATTGAAGAACTCTAAGGTTTAGAGAAGAAAACTGTATATGTTCAATAAATTCAGTCAAACCTAGGAGACTTTAAAATACACACACACACACACACACACACACACACACACACACACGGAAATGGGATGGAAGAGGTGAGGAACCAGTCACGAGAAAAGAAATAAAGCCAGAATTTAACCTTTTCTGCTACTTGGACTGGCAATGTTTTGTGTATAATTCATGCAGGATCTTGCTCGAAGTTGGATGTGAATTGATTCACAAGAGAGTTGGAGATAATGTCACTGTGAATATTAAATCAACTGCCAAGAGGTGGGAAGGTGGTGACACTAAAGATAAGATCAGATAAAAACCCAGTGAACTCTTAAAGAAACAAGTGAGCCCAGCTGGGCCATAAACAACCACCAAAGTAAAAGGCAATAAAAAAGAAGGAAAACAAGATACTCAAATGTAATAAAGCAAGACTTATAATGACTGGTGCCTAGAATGCCATTTAAGTAATATAAGCTTCTGCAACCACAGTGATTAAAGAATATATTTAACTGGTTGTCTAAACTTTCAGTGGGATCACCCTGAATGGAGTATGTCTTACATTATTATGAGTTGTCTTTCCTAGTACTTTAAGAAACAAGGACCAGAGAAGGAAAACACTGACCTGGATCTGGCAGGTTTAAAATGGACCTTGGATTTAAGTGGACAGTGGGTGATGAGCTTCAAGACCTTTCATGAAGAGCCTCCCTCAGTCAAGAGAGTGCATTAAGAGAAGAAGGAGCTCTAAGGTTAATGGGCAAGACACATAACTCAGATTTGCTACATTCCACAATTAAAAGTCCACATTTTATGTTTATTTCAAGTGTCTTGCTTGGTCAAAAAATTCTTAGTATATAATCAAGATTAAATTTAAATAAGCATTAAATCATCACATTGCATACCTTAAACCTTCACAACATTACATGTCAATTACATTTCAATAAAGCTGGAAAAAAATGAATGACTAGAAGTAGGGGCATTAATTCATCCATGTGGGAAATGAATCCTGAATACTCATGAAGAATTGTGATGGAAAGATGAAATTTCTTATATATGACAAGCACGATACAAGAATCTGCCAAGTATTTTTAATTAATTATTTTTAATTTAGTTTTAATTAAAAATCTATTTGAGATACAGAGAGAGGAGAGGAGGGGCAAAGGGAGAGGGTACTGGGGCGGGGGGTGGGGGGTAGGGGGTGGGTGGAATGAGAATCCCAAGCAGGCTCCACACCCAACTCAGAACCTGACTGGGGGCTCGATCCCATGACCTGAGATCATGACCCAAAATGAAATCAAGAGTCAGGTGCTCAACTGACTGAGCCACCCAGGTGTCCCAATATTCATAATTTTTAAAGCCATAAATCCTTTATCACAATTTATTAGCAAAAATAGCACAACAAACTGAGTTAGCTTGTTACCAGATTCACATTTAGTATATCATGTAAATGTTGCTCGCACTTTAGCTCTGCTGCAGGGGTAAAAATATTCTCTACAGTATAAAATGTATTAGGCAGATATAAGTGTTTATTACTCATTTAACTCTAAAATAAGCTGGATCTAGGGGTGTCTGCCTGGCTCAGTTGGTAAAGCATGAGACTCTTGATCTCATGGTTGTGAGTTCAAGCCCCACAATAGGCACAGAGATTACTTTAAAAAAATTAATAAATTAATAAAATAAAATAAAATAAGCTGGATCTAGAGAATGTAAAGTTCATTATGATTGAAATTGGCCCAAAATCAACATAGGAAACCCACAAAACTTTTATTATTATAAACAAGAGATACAATCTTTTTAAACAAGTATTGAAAACAATTATTTGATTGATATACTAGTGTATGTTGTTTTTCAGGGTTGAGAAGAACCAGTTATCAATAAAATTCAATTCAGTTCTACTATGAGCAAAACAATGTGCCAGATTATGTATGTACTGCTAGTGGAAGTATGATTGGCACTCCCTGCCCAGGAAAGCAATTTAGTTAAACAAAAAGTTTTGTATATGTTTATATCTTTGACACAGTAATTCCACTTCCAGATCTCTTATCTAAAGAAATAATCAGATGACTTCATGGGTAGCTATTTAAAGAAGAAGTAATACCAATTCTTTATGAGCTCTTCCAAAAATTAGAAGAGGAGGGAATACTTTCCAACTCACTTGATGGGGCCAGTATTATCCTGATACCAAAACCAGACAAAAGACAAAGACCAACATCTCTTATAAATATTGATACAAAAATCTTCAACAAAATACTAACAAACCAAATCCAATAACATATAAAAAGAATTATACACCATGACCAAATGGGATTTATTGCAGGAATACAATGTTGGTTTAACATTCAAAAATCAATGAATGTAACACAACCATTATCAATAGACTAAAAAACAAACTTACATGATCATCTCATGAAACACAGAAAAAGTACTTGATAAATTCCAACATTCTTTCATGATAAAAAACACTCAATAATTAGGAAAAGAAGGGAACTTACTCAAGATGATAAAGGGCATCTATAAAAAATCTACAACTTACATCATACTTAATGTTGAAAGACCAGATACTTTCCTCTTAACATTGGGAATAAGACAAGGATATTCACTTTTGCCAGTTTTAGTCAACATTGTACTGGAGGTTCTAGCCAGGACAATTGTGCAAGAAAATGAAATAAAACATACACAGATTGGAAAGGAAAAAGTAAAACTATATTCACAGATGGCATGATTTTATATATAGAAAATCTTAAAGAAACCACTAAAAAAAACTGTTAGAACTAATAAAAGGGTTCAGGAACGTTGCAGGATATAAGATCAAATGCATCAAATCAATTAGCATCAAAACAAATAAAATACTTAGGAATAAATTTAACCAAAGAATTGTAAAACTTACATTCCCCAAATCATAAAACATTGTTGGAAGAAATGAAAGATGACCTAATAAACATAAATCAGTCCATGTTCATGGATTGGAAGACTTAATATTGTTAAGTTGGCAATATTCCCCCAAATTGATCTACAGATTCAACACAATACCTACCAGAATAACAGCTGACTTCTTTGTATAAATTGACAAGCTAATCTTGAAATTCACATGGAAAGGCAAGTGATATAGAATAGCCAAAACTTTAAAAAGAAGAACAAAGTTGAAGGATTCATACTTCCCAATTTTAGAACTTACTACAAAGCAATTAATCAAGATACAGCAGTACTGACATAAGGATAAACATGTAGATCAATGGAATAGAATGAAGATTCCAGAAATAAGTCCATGTATCTATCAATGGTCAATTGATTTTAGAAAGGATGCCAAGATGACTCAATAGGGCAAGAAGAGCCTTTTCAACAAATGGTACTGAACAACTGGATATCCACTTGTAGAAGAATGAGTTACCTCACATCATATATAAAACTTAACTCAAAATACATCAAAGACCTAACATAAGACTCCAAACTCTTAGAAGTTCTTTAAAAAATACTATCAAGAGAGTGAAAAGACAACCTATAGAATGGGAAAAAATATTTGCAAAGCACATACATAATAAGGAACTTGCATCTAGAATAAAAAACTTTTACAACTCAATGATAAAAAGACAACCCAGTTTAGAAATAGGCAAAGCATCTAAATCGACATTTCTCCAAAGGAGATATACAAATGGACAAGACATAATCAGAAAAGTGAATAATCTGATATATAAGTGTGCTCACTACAGCAATATTTACTTAATAGCCAAAAGAAAAGGCAACCTACATACCCCAAAATAGGGGAATAATGACATAAATTATAGTACATCAAAACATTGAAATATGATATAGCCATTAAAAAGGTTTATGAAATGGCAGCATAGGGGAATCACCGGAAGTATGAGAGCAGTGGAGACACATGGCTTGTGTTTCAATCCCAGTTGTACCACTTAGCAGATTCGTACTCTTGAACTTCCCTTTTCTTCATCTGCAGTTTTTTGCTAGGATTAAGGCAGTTATCTTTGTGAAGTGCTTAGCACATCGCATAGCGCATAATGAGCCCTAAATACCTGTTTGGAAAAAAAGGATTCCGGTGTGCTTTTATTAGCATGTTGACATCCTTCAAATAATCAAGTAAAGAAGGAGGATATGAAAGTACACATAAGATATTCAACAAACTTTGAATGAATGGCTAGATAAATGGGTGGGTGAATGAATGCACAGGATAGATAAATGGATGAATACAGAAATATGTAATGACATATTATAGTAGTCCATGTCATTCCTTTAGCAGGGCAGGTAATTCTGATTTGTTACTATTTCATAGTTCATATGTCTATTTTTTTAAGGATACTTTTTTTTTAAGATTTTGTTTATTTGAGAGAGAGAGATAGAGAGAGAGAGCATGAGTGGGGGTGGGGTAGGGAGAGGGACAAGCAAGCTCGCCGCTGAGCAGGGAGCCCGATGCAGGGCTTGACCCCAGGACCCTGGGATCATGACCTGAGCCAAAGGCAGATGCTTTACCGACTGAGCCACCCAGGTGCCCCTTGAGGATACTTCTTAACTTTACATGTTCTTTTGTGTGTGTCGTGCCCAGTTTTCCTATGAGTGTCTACCAAGAAGAGGTGACATTAACCAGAAACATTCATGGATTGCAGAGAAAACAGGCCGTTTTATTTCTACTCAGACATTAGCGCTACATTCCCTGCTAGAGGCAGCCTGTGGTTTGTATGTGCTACAAGTACATATTGAACTTACTAATTTTTTTAAAATCCCCCCTTGTTGGCAATTAGCAGTCAAATTCTTAATTAGCTGAAATCCACCTGGCTATTTTGCACCTAATAAATCAATTAATTCAATTCACATGGAGGGGACTGCACCTAGTGCCCTATTTTAGTCATTACTGACCATCATTGTGTGTGGCTCCTGTATGTACACTGAAAACACGACATCCAAGCGGAATTTGTATTCTCCAACTGTTCTGCAGTCTGTCAGATAAGTGGAGAGTGTGGTTAGTGTTTTTAATGTAGAACGGGATTTAGCAACAGGCCTCAGAAGACCAAAACAGGAATTAGGAGTCTAGTGTACGTTTTAAACAGGTTCCCTGTTTAGGTTACAGCCTTCCAGATATGCCTGATGATGTGCAGTGTCATTCATTTCAGACTCAAATTATATTTTTCCAGTAGAAAAATGATATTATATTCTCTGTTGTTGAAATAAAGGTTGTTGAAGAGTGGGATAGAAATTCCAGGACATGTCAAGAATGAATTCCACCTGATTATACTTTAGCCCCAAGTCTCCTGGTGGGTACACAGCTTGGGGAAAGAGGGCAAGTTTAAGTCCTCATTTTATTTTATTTATTTAAAGATTTTATTCATTTGACAGAGAGAGACACAGCGAGAGAGGGAACACAAGCAGAGGGAGTGGGAGAGGGAGAAGCAGGCCTCCCGCCGAGCAGGGAGCCCGACGTGGGGCTCGACCCCAGGACCCTGGGATCATGACCTGAGCCGAAGGCAGACGCCCAACGACTGAGCCACCCAGGCGCCCCTTAAGTCCTCATTTTAAAAGCCAACTTGAAGGACTTTCAAGTAGAGACAAGTTGCTTTCCTCCATTTAATACTATGTTTGTTTCCTGAAAGAGAAACTTCTTCGGGGCAATGGCAGTGAAGTAGCTGTGTGTGGAGAATTTTAATGATCAATATAAAATCTTTAAAAAAAATAGGTTGAGTTTTTATGCAAACACTACTGCATATCAATCTCTTAATTATTCCAGATATCTGACCTACTGACATTAATGCTTTGAAAATAAAATCCCAGTGTCGGGGCACCTTGTGTGGCTCCGTCTGACTCTTGATTTCGGCTGGGGTCGTGATCTCAGGGTCCTGAGATTGAGCCCTGCGTCGGGCTACGTGCCGGGCATAGAGCCTGCTTAGAATTCTCTCTCCCTCTCCCTCTGCCCTTCACCCCTCCCTGCTCTCTCTCTAAAATAAATAAACGAATAAACAAATAAATAAACCCAGTGTAATCAATCTATTGAAATGTTTAGATACAGATTGAAACATACTGCTGCAGCTTAATAGTGTGTGTTTCATTCACAAGTCTGAAAATAGGGTTGCTGATTGACAAAATATTTCATTAACCTATTCTGATTCAGGCATGCCAATAAAGCATATGGGAACATCAGAATCAGGTCTGGGGAGGTAGGGGAGTGGGGGAGTGAGGGAAAGTCTAGTGAACCAACACCACTTCAGCGCTAATTCTTATGGTGTGCAAATTCGAGTGCCCCAAGAAGTAAAAGGAAATCTCAGCTTAATCTTTTTTTCTTTGTTAAAGCTTTATTGAGATATAATTCACATATAAAATTTAGCCTTTTCAGTATACAATTCAGTAGGTTTTAGTATATTCATAGAATTGTGTAAATATCACCAATATCTAATTCTGGGACATTTTCATCACCCTAAAAAGAAACCTCCTATCAATTAACAGTCACACCCCATTTCCCCCTCCTACCATTAAGGGCTGGTGGGGGGGTGATACGAGGTGTGACTGGACAGTTCATATAAATGGGATCATACAATATGTTGCCTTTCATGACTGGCTTCTTTCACTTAGTGTTGTTTTCAAGGCTCATTCACGTTGCAACATGTCAGTACTTCATTCCTTTCTACTGCTGAATAATATCTCATTTCATGGATTTACAACATTTTGTTTATCCATTCTTTAGCTGGTGCACATTTGGGTTGTTTCTATTTTTGAGCTATTATGAATAATGCTGCCATGAATATTCGTGTACAAGTTTTTATGTAGGCTTAGTTTTCAATTCTCTTGGATATATACCTAGGAGTACAATGGCTGTGTCTTATGGTAAATCTATGTTAACATTTTGAGGAAGTGCTAAAATGTTTTCTAAAGTGGCTGCCCTATTTTAGAAACCTACCAGCAATTTAATTATTGTTGCAATTTCTCCATATCCTCCCCAACATCTGTTATTATCTTTGGATTATACCCACCCTATTGGTGTGAAATAGTATCTCACTGTGTTTTGATTTGCATTTCTCTAATGACAAAGGATGCTGAGGACAATTTCATGTTTATCGGCCATTTGTATATCTTCTTTGAAGAAATGTTTATTCTTTTCTTTTGCCCATTTTTTGACTGGGTTGTTTCTGTTTTAATTGTTGAGCTGTAAGAGTTCTTCATATATTCTGGATATAAGTCCTTTATCAGATATGTGATTTATAAACATTTTCTCCCCTTTTGTGATTTGTCTTTTCACGTTTTTGATGGTGTCCTTTGAAGCACAAAAGATTTCATTTTGATGAAGTCAAATTTTTTTTCTTGTCATCTGTAATTTTGGTGTCATATCTAAAAAACCATTGCCTAAATCTAAGATCACAAGGGTTTATGTCTATGTTTTCTTTTAATAGTTTTATAGTTTGAGCTCTTCCATTTATGTCTTTGACCCACTTTGAACCAATCTGTGTAAACATGAGGTAAGGGTTCAACTTCATTCTCTTGTATATGGATATCCTGCTGTCCCAATACCATTTGTTGAGAAGACTGTTCTTTCCCCCATTGAATTGTCTTGGCACCCTCATCAAAAATCAATTCCATAAATGTAAGTTTTTTTCTAGACTCTCAATTCTATTTCATTGATCTATATGTTTATCCTTATGCCAATACCACACTGTCTTGATTATTACAGCTTTGCAGCAAATTTCGAAACTGAGAAGTATGAGTCCTCCAACTTTATTAGTTGCTTTTAAAATTGTTTTGGCTACTCTGGGTCCCTTGCAATTCCATATAAATTTTAGAATCAGCTTGTCAATTTCTACCAAAAAGTCTTAGTTTAATCTTAATTTATACCAACACTCAACAGTTTCTGATCCAGGGGACAGGACGTAAGTGATGAAGTCATCATTGAAGTCAGTTGCAGCCTCATGTTCTAGGTGGTCAGTTCTGGGTAGAGCGTGACCTCAGCAGCATTTACAAGAACAAAAGCAGGCTTCAGTACCTGAAGGCAGAAGAGAGCTGGCAAATCTGGGCAGAATATGAAGATCAGAGCCAAGGAATATAAAATTCAAGGTCCAGAGATCTGCTATAAGAGGAAGCGACTCTACACCTCAGGTAACCATAGCCAAAAGCACTGTGTGTCAGCCACTGTGCTATGTAAGCATTCAATGCATAAAAGTGATTACTGCTATAATTACTTTGTCACAGAATAACTGATATAAATGAAAGTCATATTACTAGGTTAGCCTTTCCACCAAAGCCAATTTTGTCAATAATAATAATAATAATAACCAATATCTGAGAAGCACTTGCCAGTTTATGATACCCAGGCACATACACAATCACAGGATCCAAATAATAACTTTCATAGTAGATGTTATATATGGTCAGTTTATAAACATTCACTAACTTCTTTTATTTTTTTAATTTTAATACTTTATTTTTAAAAATATTTATTTATTCATTTATTTTGAGAGAGGGGGAGAGAGAGAGACAGCAGGGGGATGGGCAAAGAGAGAGGAAGAGACAGAATCTCAGGCAGACTCCCCGTTGAGCATGGAACCTGACATGGGGCCTGATCCTAGGAACCTGAGATCATGACCTGAGCTGAAACCAAGAGCCAGATGCTTAACAAACTGAGCCACCCAGGTACCCCTCTTTTTTTTTTTTTTTTACAGATTTTATTTTTAAGTAATCTCTACACCCAACATGGGGCTCAAACTCACAACCCATCAAGAGTCACACTCTATACCGACTGAGCCAGCCAGGTGCCCCCTCGCCGAAGTTCTTAATGATTGTTTTAGACACTGGGGGTAAAAAAGACAAATAAGGGGAGACCCTTCCCTTCAAAACTCAACTTAATAACGGAGATACAAACATAAAGTATATAATTATATGTGTCAACCAGTATTAAACGTGACAGTAATGGATGCTCCACTCAAATGCTCATGGGAATAATGAGGAAGACACTCCTAGTCTGACTGGGGATATGTGTTATGTAATAGGAGTAAATAGAGAGATTAAGGTTAAACCTAGATGTGACAATAATATAATCTATTGTATTAGGCAGGGTTCTCCAGAGAAACATAAAAATAGAACAAATTATCTATCTATCTATCTATCTATCTATCTATCTATCTATCTATCTATCTACCTATCTATCTATCTACATAATGAGATTTATTATAAGGAACTGGCTCACTCAACTATAGAGGTGTCTTAATGATGAATTGTTTTATGTGTGAAAGTGTAGCAAAGTGTATTGCTCTTCAATACATCTATAAACTCATGAGTAAAAATGCCCCAGTGCAAAACTCAGGATCTCAGGAAATAATTTCAACAGAGGAGACTTGTCCACACCAAGCTAATAGTTGCTATGTGGAAAATTACACTGATGCAGTAAGAGCCTAGAAGTACTTTACCAGGCAAAGTCTCATGGATGTTAAGGCACAGAGAGGCTCACAGATCAAATTAAAATGTTCAAACCTCGTATTTTATTAAATCAATTTAAAGGATACAATGAGAATCAAGGGGAAAGAGCTGGGGTAGGTTAACACCCTCAGGATATGGTGCAAACTTCCACTCAGGATTTAGAGAGCTGGAAAGAGCATCATTCCCACCTTTACAACAGAAAAAATTGGGTAATCTGCAAAATTACTTCTTGAATGCTTCAGATAGCTGAGGTTGCAAGGCAACCAGCTAACCCAAAATACAAAAAAAACCAGGTATGTCCAAGAAGAGATGGGTCACAAGCACTTGCTCACCCAGGGCAGATGTGAGATGCCATCCATACAATATAGTAAGAAGAATTTATTTTAGCTAAAAATGTTTACTGGACTGCTAAAGGCTGAGTGTGAGCTTGTATAAGATTATATAATTCCTGGGCACCTGGTTGGTGCAGTTGGTTAAGTGTCCGACTCTTGGTTTCAGTTCAAGTTGTGAGATCGGGCCCCATGTTAGGCTCCGCACTCAGTGTGGAGTCTGCGTGAGATTCTCTCTCCCTCTCCCTCTGCCCCCCGCTCGTGCTCCCTTTCTCAAATAAATAAATAAATCTTTTTTTTTTTTTTTTAAATTATATAATCCGTAGGAGCCACAGAGACAAGAAGAATTTGCACACACTTGTGAGCTTTTCTCTAAGGATCTCACTCAGTACCCACATGAAAGATTGGAGGTAGGAGAGACAGAGAAAATACAGGCCTGGGAGAGGAGAACCACCACTGCTGGAAAGACACAATGCCCAACCTAGTCCCTTTCCCCTTGAGAGATAAAAGCCAAAGTCACTGGGAAAAGAGTAATAAACCCTGTCACCTATAGGGCACCTATGCAGCTGGGAGAAATGACCAAACACACAAGCAAACAAACTTCTGCTTTTCGCAGAGGGGCAGGAAAATGACCCAGAAACATAGCCTCTAAGACTGAGATTGAACCAGAAAACTCAACTCCCCAGCCCCCACCATCAGGCTAACAAGCTCTGAGTAACAAGAAAGAGCAATTACTGCTAAGGGAAGGGCAATAGCAAGGAGGGAGTTCCCTCTCTGAGGTGCAGGCAAAAAGAGAAGACCTAATTCTGAGGGTGCGGGAGACACTGAGAAAAACCCTCCAGCAAACCAGCCCCCAGCCTAAGTGCAAGATAAGCTAGAAAGGTTTGAAACCTGTACTGAAGGTAACTTTAGTGACAATAAAACACAAACCCAGCTCAACTCCCAACTAACTGTCTCAATACCCCACACTAAAGGGCTAGCCAAAGAAAGGGCATGTCTACTTTCAGGCATGAATGCTACTTCCCACACAAGATGCTCAGTTTTCAATCAAAACTCACCACAAAGAAGCAAGCAAAAACAGCACTCTTGTTAAAAGACAAAGCAGTTAATAAATGCAGATATGACCCAGATATTGGAACTGTCAGACAAGGAACTTAACTACAATTAACATGTTAAAAACTCTAGTGTGCTAAAAGAAACAATCAAATGAAATCCTAGAAATGAAAACAGAGACGAAGAATTCTTTTGGTAGATTTGAAACATCCAAGAAAAGGAGAATAGAAATTACACAAACTGGAATACCAAGAGGAAAAAGATGTTTAAAAAAATAGAATAGACCATTCAAGAGCTATGGATCAATATCAAATTGTGTAACATACTTGTAATTGGAATCCCAGTAGAACAAGATAGAATTAGACAGAAGAAATATTTGAAGATATAATGGCAGAGAATTTTCCAAAATTAATGAAATATATCAACCTACAGATCCAAGAAGTTCAGGGAATACCAAACTAGGTAAATACAGCACCGCACACACATCATATTCAAACTACTGAAAATACGAGATAAAGAGAAAATCTTGAAGTCAGAGAAAAAAACCAACAACATTACATAAGAATTATAGTACAGTTGACCCTTGGGCAACATGGGAGTTTTGGGCACTGAGCCCCCTGTACAGTTGAAAATCCATGGATAATTTTTGGTTCCTTGAAAACTTAACTACTAATAACCTACTGTTGACTAGAAGGCTTATCAATAACATAAATGCATATTTCATGTTATTTGTATTATATATAATATATATTGTATTCTCATAATAAAGTAAGCTAGAGAAAAGAAAATGTTTTTTGAAAAATCATAAGGAGGAGAGAATACATTTATGGAACTGTACTGTATTTATTGAAAAAAAAAATCTGTATATAAGTGGAGTCATGCAGTTCAAACCCATGTTGTTCAACTGTAGAACACATTTCTAATCAGATTCTATGGAAGCCAGGAAAAAAATGGAGTGACATGTTTAAAGTTTGAATGGATGGAAGGACCACACTATATGCATTCTGGGTTATGGTGTTCATATTTCTTGTCTTTCTGCCACATCAGCCTTCTCCACTGATGGTGTAGTTTAAGGATCAGTATCAGGTTTAAACAAAGGGTCTTAGAAGATGGAAGGTGACTAGAACAAATACATGCTTCAATGATGCAAGAAAAAGAATATAGCATGCCTGCTGAGCAACTCTTTTGGGGCAGAGGTAACACAGGACCAGAATGATATCAGTGAGTGGCTGATTTAATACTGGGTGCTTCAATATTGAGTGGTCAGTATTGAATATTGAATGCTTCATATGCCTCATGTTTATTTAGTGTATTATGAATATTTTGTGCCTCTTGGTCCTTCTACCTTTCAGAGCTCCTAATACCTTTGTAATTTCCTTCATATATATCTATATACATACACACACACACACACACATAAACACTTTTTTGGTTCTATCCTTTTTATTGTATATTCCAACTATTCTATTTTTTAAATGTCTTATAGATAACCTACTATCTATACTTAACCCATCTAATTAATTTTATCTATATCTTGCAAGCCATTTGACACACTTTGATTTTCGTCCATCCCATTTTTTTTCTTATCCTCCATAACAGAATTAAATATTACTGAATAATACTGCATACTCACATTGTGAAAATGCTTACTCTCAAGAAAAGTTAGAGAATCCTGAACCAAAGAAGACACATCCTCTGCCTCCTTAGGTACTGACTTTGATATCCTTATCTTGTGTCAGTTTTGTATCCACTGCCATCAAGTGCCAGGACCAAACTGCTGGGTCTGGAGCAACAGAACCCAAGTCACTGCATTAAAAAAAAAAAAAGCAACCTCTAATTGATAACTGACCCCTTTGGTATAATCTGACAGCATCTCCATCCCCAAGCTGGCTATTGCCTCCCTTATCTCATATTTTGGGTCTAGACCTTGGATATAAACCCGAAGCACCCGTTTCCATCTTGTCTGTTCACTTCTGCCACCTAATGTACCTCATCACCTCCCCATATTTATACAGCTACTCCTGCCACAGGGCCCGCCCCCTGTATAGGTTTCAATTTGTCAGTAATAAGCTTTGAGCAAACCTTGCCCCCAGCCCATTGCCAGCAAATGTATTGTTACTCACCATTGTTTTGCCCGTAGCAGGCAAAACTGTGTAAGGATTTCCCTCTTTCCCACTGAGCCCAGAATTGGGCTGAAAATACTTCTTAACACCATGTTCCAGGTGGCCCATCACAATCAATCAAAGTGGGCAGTTAAGAGAACACCTAATTGCCAACTCGAATCTTTTCTTTCACTATGGATTATTCAGACATAAATTAGCTTAGCCTAATTTAACATGGCATAGCCTTAGACTTCCCCAGGTTATGTCCCAGCTTAACAACTGGCACCTGGTAACTGATTGAAAGCTCTTAAATCACTCTTAATAAATACTCACTTTGATGAGTGTTGCACTGACCATCATGTTCAGAGATCTGCTACAGTTCCCTCAATTTGCTGGCACTTGAATGTCTCCATTATATCCACGCTGTTCTTTCAGTCCAGAATGCCCTTTTGGTCTCAGCTAGATGTATCTTTCTAAAAAGGAATCTGATCACATGCCTGAATTGCTTAAAAACCTTGACCGGCTCCCTGTTTATTACAGGATAAAGTATACATCTGTCAGCATGCCATAGAGGACCTTCTGTGAGCTGCCTCTGGCTTACCTCCTCATCCATCTCACATTAGACCCCTCCCTCCCTTATGCCCTCCAATGCATTCATGTCAAACCATTTTCAATTTTCCAAAGTCATCATTCCTCCATACTTTTGTTCAAATTGTTCCTGCTTCATGAAACTTCCCACTAATACCATCTGCCTGGTAATGTCTACTCATATATTTCAAGACTCAGTTTAAGTTATCATCTTCTCTTTGAAGATTTTCATGGCCTAAAAAATAACTAATATGACTGATAAATCTTCTGAGTTTTGGGGGAGACAAATATCTATGGGTCTCTCACATTTCTGTTCAGCAGAATGACTCCCTTTGTTTCAGACTACCTGTTCAAGGCTGTTTGAGCAAATAGCCTTGGAAGACATAGTCTCTTTCTCCACAGCAGAGGACAGGTTTGTTTACTGTCTAGTATAATCAAGATAATGTGTCTCTCCAGGGCAAAGGGCAGGTATGTCTACTGACCTTTATAAAAGATACAGGTTCCCTAAGCTCAGGGTTCCTCTCCCATAATTCAGTGTACTGCACGTGCAGGCATTACCTGGCCCTATGTGCAACACCTAGTAGGAACCGGTGCTTGGAGAATGGGCAGAAAGCCTAACAATCTAGCTACCACTATTGTCATGAAGAATATATTCTTTTGTCTCTGATCTAGAAGACTCATGTCTTCTGCCAACATCCGTGAAATTGTGGCAGGTTAATGAGATAACAGAAAAAAATACATCTATATTGGTCATCACGCTCGGACTCTGACACATAGCTCCTAAAACCCTTGTAATTTCCTGAATGATAAGAGCACTAGGAGCATCTTTTTTATTAGAACAAAATGAGGGGACTCTGGCTGGTCTCCTGCATGGCTTCTGGTCACGAGAAAGACCAAGCCATGATTAGAAGCTTGAAATTTTTAGTCTCACCACCCCCATTTGTGCTACTAGGGGTGAAGGACTAGTAAAGGAGTTAATAATTGATCATGCCTACATGAGAAAGCCTCCATAAAATCCCAATAGTATGGGGTTCAGGGAGCTTTCAGGTTGGTGAACACATACATATACCAGGGGAGATGCACCCCAACTCCATGGGGACAGAAGTTCCTGTGCCTGGGACCCTCCCAGATTTTACCCTATGTTTCTCTTCATCTGGCTATTCATCTGTGTCCTTTATCACATCCTTTAATAAATTGGTACACTTTAGTAAGTGTTTCCCTGAGCTCTGTGAGCAATTCTAGGGAATAACCAAATCAAAGGGGGCTGAGGTCCTGGGAGCCACCAGTTTGTAGCCTGGGGACCTCCTACTTGCAATTGGCATCTGAAGTGGGCAGTGGTTTCGTGGGACTGAGCCCTTAACCTGTGGACTCTGATAGTATGTCCACTTAGTGTCATAATTGAATTAAATTTTAGGATACGCATCTTGTGTCACAGAGATTTGCTAGCTGTGGGGAAAAGTCCCCATACATCTGGTGTCAGAAGTGTTGTAAGAGAGTAGCAGTGTGAGATTAAAGGAGAAACACAGGAGGGAAGAACTGGGTATTTATCCAACTCACAGGGTAAAATATCAGACCCTTCACAGTTCTTGACAGTGTTGCACTTGAACTCTGTAATACTTCCAGCAAAAAAATATCATTGTATTACACTTATTAGATAACTACTATGTGATAGATACTGCAATTTGACCCTGAGGATAGAAAGCCAAAAAGACATGCTCCTACATTCAAGGAGTTTATACTCCAGTGCAGAAACAGGACACAGACAATTAAAATTCTTCAAGATAATTTATAAGCTGGCACTTATAAAAACACAGAAGACAGAAAACATAAGCCTGTTGAGGAGTTGAAGGAAGACTTCAATGAGGTGGGTATTACTGCCACATAGATGCAAATTCTAATTAACAGAAGTCCGAAATCTGTTCTAATTATCCCAAACTTAGTAGTGTAAAATAACAACCATTTTATTATGTTTGTTGGCTTGTGGAATAGGAATTCAGAGAGAACAGAGCAGGAACAGATTATCTCAGCTCCACAGGTCTTGGGCTTCATCTAGAAACACTGCAGAAATCTATAAATGGCTATGAGTGGCTCAGATGCCAGAGGAGTGGAGTCATCTGGAAGTTTCTTCACTCACGTTCTGGTGCTTGAGTCGGGATGACTCTAAGCCTGGGCTCAACTGGGACTGTAGATAGGAGGATCTACACATGACCTCTCTGTGTGAATTGAGAGTCCCACAGTATGGGAAGGAAGCTTCTATAGAGTGAGTATTCCAGAAAAACCTGGAGTAAGCTGCACAGCTCTTGTGATCTAGTTTTGGAAGCCACGTAAGCATCATTCTGCTATAATCTCTTGGTCAACGTAGTCATCAGCTCACAATGTAGTCATAAGGATTCAAGGAAATGAGACATGTTTATCACATCATAATTGGAGGAATTTCAAATAACGTGTGGCCATATTTTAAAACCTCCAGAATGTGTTTGGAAAATTATAAATAGTTCATTACCATCAAAGGATAAAGTGCCACAGGGAGATGCATCTGAACAAGTAGGCAAGGCTATATGTTATGCAGGGCATTGCTGACCTTGAAACCCCTTAAAAAGAAGCTTAGATTTTGTCCTGTATATGATTAAACTCATTACCAACATCACTACAGACAAGGAGAAACGTTTAAGAGTTTTAAGTAGTAAAATGATTCAAGATTCTAGCAAAAATGCTGGCACATGGCAAGCTTTGGGATAGATATTTTTTGGCTGCAAATAATAGAAAATGCAATTCAATCTGGTTTAAAAAATAAAGGTAACTTATTGGTTCATGTAAGAAAATTCCCCAAGAAAGACCGTAGGCATGGCTTGAACTAGTTTCTTATCACTAGGGCTCCGGCTTCATTTCTCTGTGATTTTCTTGGCTCTGCCCCTCCCTGTGTTCACTTTATCCTCAGACTGCATTTCCTCGTGGAGCAAGTACAACTTTAATCATTCTAGGTCTCATATCTGCATGCCACACCATCTAGAGGGAGAGAGAACACCCTTATTCTAACATTAGAACCTCAGATTCCCTGTAATTGTTAGGATTGGCTCAAATGTTGCATAGGAACTAACCTATGTGTCAAAGGAGATGGAATGGTTCAGGTCACATGTTTTATCAGTAGAATCACAGGGATCCCAATGTGGAAATAAGAGGCTTGTGGAAAGGAGAAAGAGGGAAATGAATGTTGATGAGTAAAGAACAAGTGTACAAGTTGGCTGCTTTAAAAATTTGCTAGACAAACAAATATTTTTCAGCATTAATGACACTTGTGGCCAAACATGATCTCACTGGTATATGTGCAAAGGAATTGGCTGAGACAATACGATACTGGTAAAAGGGTACTGACGTCCAGAAAAAGGGATAGAGAGAGACGAAGTGAGTGAGTGTGTGAGTGTGTGACACTTTTGAGTGAGTGTGTGACACTTTTGAACTTGTCCTTCCTTGAAGATGTAAACTGAGAAGCTCTGGTATATGCTCTTCCTCTCTAATAATTTCTAAAATTTCCCATGACCTCAGCTCTCCATCTAGCACAGCTGTAAACCCATTCTTATCCATCATTTGGCTACCATTTTTCTTACAAAGACAATTCCCTTCAAGGTCACCAGCAACCTTTGGTTTGCCAAATTCAGTGGGCATTTTATAGACTTGTTCTTACAGAATTGGCTGCTGTATCTGAAACTCTAAAACTACTGAAAACTCTCTATGACCTGGATGTCTGCAGCACCACGCTCTCAGAATTCTTAAAACTCTTCTTTCTTTCTGGTTTCTCTGTCCTGGTCCAGAGCTTTAATTATGAGTGTTTTCCAGAGACCTTTCCTGGTTTTTCTGCTTTTCTGACTCTAGCCCAGCACTGTCCAGGAGTCGTGACACATGTGGGTTTTGAGCATTTGAAATGTGCTAGTCCAAACTGAAATGTGCTATAAGTGAACATACACTCCAAATTTCGATGACTTCATATTAAAAAAAGGAAGGTAAACTCTCTCATTAACTTTTTTTATATTGAATACATACTGAAATGCTAACATTTTGTATATGTTGGGTTAAATAAAATATATTATCAACATTAATTTCAACTATTTCTCTTTAGTTTTTTTTAAATGTCATTGGTTCTTTTTTTCTTCTTTTTTTAACTTCAGAATTGAAAATTACATATGTATTTAAAATACATTTCTACGGGACAGCACTACTCTAGACTCTCTCTGGGTGATCTCATTCAGTATCGTAACTTCTCTCAAAACTATCTGAATCTAATCTCCCTTCTTCCTTGACCTTCAGACTCCTATATTCACCTGCTGGCTTGGCATTTCCATATGGATAACAAGTAATAACAGCAGACATCTATATTTATGGCTTTCTATGTGCCAGGCACCATGCTAAATACTTTACACATATTAAATCATTTATAATCTACCTCATCTCTGTGGGGTAGGTATTATTATTACCTTCTCTTTTACAGGTGAGGAAACTAAAGCACAGAGAAGTTAAGAAATACGTCCAAGTTCACACGTCTAGTAAGTGGTGAATACCAGACACAAGGCAGTTCAGCCCATTCTCTCTACTCCATGCCAGAGAGCCTCCAGCTAGCCCTCACACACCCAAACTCCACCTGTCTACACTGGTGAGCCTTCTTGCCCTCTGCTAACACTTCCAGGTGGGCTTGGCCAATGAGAGATCCCAACAAGAGATCAGAGGGAGAGCCCAAAATGAGGTCAATGTTTAGCTCTCTTCCTTCACCTCCCTGCAGGGCTGCAATAAACTGGAAGCGTCCCTTGTTCCTTGATGGAGGTCACAGTTGTCAGACAGCCCTGTCTCCAGGTTCCAGTAGTCTGTCCCTCCAGGTCTTCGACTGATCACAGCATTTTCCCCCACCCCACTATTGTTAGTCTCAAGGGGCTACTTTATTCTTCATGTACCCACATCTTTGTAAATAACTTAACTACTAAACCCTCCTCAAATTGCCCAACCTGAGCAAGATTCCTGTTTCCTGTGGGGACCCTGACCAAGACATACATGTTCCTTTTTCTGTTCTCTGTAACTTAGTTTGTGGGACCCATAAATATCCAGTGACCTAAGCTAAACCCTGGGAGTCATATTCTGTTTAATCCTCCCCTCCCCCATACCCAGCTCCTACATCTAACCTTTACTAATTTTTTTTTTAAGATTTTTATTTATTTATTTGACAGAGAGACACAGGGAGAGAGGGAACACAAGCAGGGGGAGTGGGAAAGGGAGAAGCAGGCTCCCCGCCGAGCAGGGAGCCTGATGCGGGGCTCGATCCCTGGACCCTGAGATCATGACCTGAGCTGAAGGCAGATGCTTAACGACTGAGCCACCCAGGCACCCCTAACCTTTACTAATCTTGGTAATTTTGCTTCGTAATGGTACTGTCTTCTTTAGGCCATCACCATCTCTCCTTGCATTAGGGTACCAGCACCCAATGAGTCCTATTCAAACCCAGCCTCAGTAGCACAGCCAAAGTGAACTCTCTAACATGAAAATTTCAGCAGGAACCCCCCCCCCAACCCATCCTTGTTTGAAATGCTTCCATAGGGGCACCAGGGTGGCTCATTTGGTTAAGCATTGACTCTTGGTTTCAGCCCAGGTTATGATCTCATGGTCATGGGATCAAGCCCTGCATCAGGCTCTGTGCTCAGTGCAGAGTCTGCTTCAGATTCTCTCCCTCTCTCTCAAATAAATAAATAAAATCTTTAAAAAAAAAAAAAAAAGCTATTGAAATGCTTCCATATCTCTATGCCTCCAACAAGCCCTGCTTCCTCTCTAAGACCACATCTCATCAGTGTCTGCCTGACAGTTCATCCTCCAAAAGCAATAGACTGCTCGTGGTTCCAAGTTCACACCACTAACACATTGTTTCTCACCTCTGTGCCTTCTCAGTTTGCTTCTGCTCACCACCTCCACCCCTACCTACTGCCAGCCAGGCCAACTTCTACTCATCCCACACCACTCTGTCTACGGCGATAACTGAAGTCCTCCAAACAACATCCCTTCACATGGCTTACTCTGGGTAAGGATTCTCTTTCGGTGCCATGTGCATGCCATTCTATAGCACTTTACTGTACACTGTCTTTTCATTACAGCTTTATATGTCATTTCCCCTTGAAGGAGGCAGACTCTGCCACCTCAAAATATGCCCTTGACATAAGGATTACTTTGAGCTAAAGGCACTTGAAAAACAGCAGGTGCAAGAAAGACACCTACCCTTTCTTCCTGAAAGCAAGAGATAAAAATCTCATATGAAAGATGCCCTCCCTATACCAAGAAGAAAGACACAGTCTCCTCACCAGAGGTGAGGAGCTGAGGCAGAGAGAATTCTGTACAAACAGACCTAATTAAAATACACTCTTCTTTAGTCTTCCCATATATTTTAGTTACTTTTCCACAACTGCCTCTCTTTGTCAACCTAATATATAGGCACTTAGGTCTTGCTATTTCTTTGGGTCTTCATTTCCTTATGAGAGCTCCTGTGTCACATAAAACTTACATTAAATGAATTTATATGCTTTTCTCTTATTAATCTGTCTTTTGTTCCAGAGCCCTAGCTGAGAGTCTAAGATGAGTAGAGAAGCCAATGTGCTTCCTTATACTCCCATTCACCTTCACATCCCCAAGCCTAGCCCAGCGCCCAGCATTTACTACATGCCCAGCAAATGTTCTGTTGAATGATTACTATATATATACATAAATACATATATACACACACAGAAAATGAAGTCACTAACAAAGATATATAATTTCTACAATGTAAGTCCAGACTCAACTTTTCCCACAATTTTATGGCAATTCCAGGAAACTGTCCTTCTGAACCGTCTAATTCACTCTGTATTTAAAGACCCAACCTCAATTTGTGTTGAGTACTTCAGGCCAATGTTTCTGCACTGGGCACCAGTAGAGACATGCGCTCTGCCCCTTAGGATATTTAATATTTTTCTTCTAGTCTTTTCCCCTAAATTGTTTCCTATGGGGGATTTCTTAGCTTTTTCCTGAGCAGTCTGCTTTTGTATGCAGAAATTCTTCCCTCAATTTTTTGTTCCTTATTTCTAAAAGTACCCCTTTATTTTTTCTCTTTCACTAAATTTGAAAACTTGTAGTGCTTGATCCACTGCTCATCTTACTGACTGTATTCCACATTTTCAAAGGCACCTTATTCTGCTTTCCAAGATGGCATTAAAAAAAAAAAAAAAAAGATTTATTTATTTATTTATTTTAGAGAGAGAGCACGCAAGCAGGGGGAGGGACTGAGAGAGAGGGACACAAGCAGACTCCCCACTGAGTGGTGAGCCTGACATGTGGCTCGATCCCAGGACCCTGGGATTATAACCTGGGCCGAAACCAAGAGTTGTATGTTTAACCAACGGAGCCACCCAGGTGCCCCCCAAGATGGCATTTAACAAGCCGACTTGACCATCAGTCCTGGTATAGAAAACACTGCAGAGGAAGGGATCATTCTCTAGGCGACAGTTTTATAGCACTCTTTATCTCCACTTCCACCCTAGGCCCACCCAAGGAAAATTGATCACTTCCTTTAAAAAGTTTTAAACCAGAGAGATTATTTATTTTTCAGGGTTCCATCAAGTGTCTTTTTTGCATTTTCAGGTTATGGTTGGTTTTCTTCTCCTTTTTTCTTTTTTTTTTTTTTAAGATTTTATTTATTTGAGAAAGAGAGAGAGAGTGCACACGAGCGAGTTGGGGAGGGGTGCAGCAGAGGGAGAGGGAGAAGCAAACTCCCCACCGAGCAGGGAGCCCGATGTGGGGCTTGATTCTGATTCCAGGACTCCGGGATCATGACCCAAGCCAAAGGCAGATGCCTAACTGACTGAACCACCCAGGTGTCCCTCTCTCTTTTTCTATTTTAAGGGCCCCAAGTAACAATCTACAGGAAGATGAGAAGGGAGAAGACGTAGTTCAAAGTTACGTTTTTTTATATTCTTTACTTGTCAATAATTAAAATCTTAGCAGATGAGGGGATCTTTTAGATTTTCCTATAAATTAAAATTATTCTAACTATTTAAGCTATTTTTCTAGAATAAATCTCCTTTAGAAAATTGCAAAATTTTTAAAAGATTTTATTTATTTATTTGAGAGAGAGTGTGAGCGAGCGAGAAAGAGCGAGAGAGCATGAGCCTGGGAGGAGCGAGGGAAAAGCAGACTCCCCGCTGAGCAGGGAGCCCAATGTGGGGCTGGATCCCGGGACTCTGCGATCTTGACCTGAGCTGAAGGAAGACACTTAACTGACTGAGCCACCCAGGTGCCCCAGAAAATTGCAAATTTTTATTATATTTTTTTAAATAACTAGAATTCCACTTGGAAGCCATGTACTATTCTTGGGTTTTCACCTTCCCCCATGTCTTTCCTTACTTCACTGGTCTGTGAGTAAATAAAATGTGCAGAAGCAGACACAAATCCCAGAAGAAGTGCTGTGTTTCATGTCCTACCCAGGCCCTTCAGTCTCCTTCTGGGTCAGATTCTAGCTAGTCCACTAAGCAATGGCAGCTACCAAGATCATTGGCCAAATATAAATATACTCTTTCTTCAGGAAAAAAAATAATCAGTATTGTTATTCTACCTTATTACATTTATGTGAGAAAATATCCCATATGACTATTGACTTAAATAAAACACTTGACTGTCTTTTTACAAGGAAATAACTTACAACAATTACACCTATGTAAGCTCTTGTTCCAGATACAGAATGCCTAAAGTGAATCTAATAACAAAAGCTTCAGATGTCCTTCTGTGGACTCCTCAGTCAGGCATAACTTAAGAGGGCTAACTCTAGGGACGCCTGGGTGGCTCAGTCAGTTAGGCGTCTGCCTTCGGCCTGGGTCATGATCCCAAGGTCCTGGGATCGAGTCCTGTATCAGGCTCCTTGCTCAGCAGGGAGCCTGCTTCTCCCTCTGCCTGCTGTTCCCCCTGCTTGTGCTCTCTCTCTCTCTGACAAATAAATAAAATCTTTAAAAAAAAAAAAAAAGAGGGCTAACCCTATGCTCACCAAGATTATTTATCCTGTAATTACACTGAGCTAAGTTTGTTATGGCTGTATCCCTGGAGTTACAAAGATATGTAGCAGCAGGGTTGCCATGATGAGCTGGTGACCCACACAGTTGCATAAGGACCCCCCACTTGCAAGAGCCTTGTGTGCCCATTTATGATCTGCTGCTGCTATCTTGAAATTTATTTTTTTTCTTTTAAAGATTTATTCACTTATTTTAGATAGAGAAAGAGACAGAGATAGAGCGTGAGTGGGGAGAGGGGCAGAGGGAGAGAATCTTTTTAAGCAGACTCCCCGCTCAGCACGGAGCCCCACTCGATCTCACAACCCATGAGATCATGACCTGAGCTGAAACCAGGAGTCAGAGGCTCAACCAACTGAGTAACCGAGGTGCCCCTGAAATTCTTAATTTTTGAACAAGGCACCCTAGTTTTCATTTTGCACCGGGCCCTACAAATCATGTAGCTAGTCTTGCTGGGAGGTAGGAACTACAAAGCACAATTTGGGGGAAAATATACTTAATCCTCTACACATTCTTTTCAGGGAATCAGGACAACCACACTCCAAAAAACAAAAGGATTCCCTTTCTTCAACTTGGTCATTTTCTTTACCTGGATCATTTTATATGAAGATGAATACAGTACACTAAAGAGAGTAAGAGAAGGATCAGAAAAAGGAATAATCAGGTGAACTTACTTTTTATATTAAAGAAAATGATACTATTTTGGTGGGAATAATGCAGTTAGTGACTTTTTTTAAACTACAGATCTTGGGATCTTTTAGATTCCATTTATATATACAATGCAATATTATGCAGCCATCAAAAGGAATGAACTCTTGCCATTTGCAACGACGTGGATGGAGCTGGAGGGTATTACGCTGAGCGAAATAAGTCAATCAGAGAAAGACATGTATCATATGATCTCACTGATATGAGGAATTCTTAATCTCAGGAAACAAACTGAGGCTTGCTGGAGCGGTGGGGGGTGGGAAGGATGGGGTGGCTGGGTAATGGACATTGGGGAAGGTATGTGCTATGGTGAGCACTGTGAATTGTGTAAGACTGTTGAATCACAGACCTGTACCTCTGAAACAAATAATACATTATATGTTAAAAAAAAAAAAAAAGATAGTAGGAAGGGAGAAATGAAGGGGGGGGGAATCAGAGGGGGAGACGAACCATGAGAGACTACGGACTCTGAGAAACAAACTGGGGGTTCTAGAGGGGAGGGGATGGGGGGATGGGTTAGCCTGGTGATGGGTATTAAAGAGGGCACGTACTGTATGGAGCACTCGGTGTTTTACGCAAACAATGAATCATGGAACACTACGTCAAAAACTAATGATGTAATGTATGGTGATTAACATAACAATAAAATAAAAAAATTAAAAAAAATAGATTCCATTTAAATACAATATAAGCCTAAGTCACTACAGAAACTTAGAGGGGAACAACTGCATAAGACTGCTTTCTTTTCAGCACTTAAATTTTGATAAAGACTTAAATTTATTTAAATTGTAGGGAAAACTTTTTTTTTCAGAAATTTGATATTGATGAATTCATTGTGTTGGTTCCTATCCCTGCTCTACTCTGAGAGGCAGTAGAACGTAGTGTGAAAATCAAGGTCTTTTTTTTATTTTTAAGATTTTTATTTATTTATTTGACAGAGAAAGAGAGGGAACACAAGCAGGGGGAGTGAGAGAGGGAGAAGCAGGCTTCCCGCGGAGTGGGGAGCCCAATGTGGGGCTCGATCCCAGGACCCTGGGATCATGACCTGAGCCGAAGGCAGATGCTTAACGGCTGAGCCACCCAGGAGCCCTGAAAATCAAGGTCTTAAGGACAGATGGATTTCAAACCTAGTTGAATTTCCTTGAGCACATTCCTTAAAGACTCTGAACCTCACTTTCGTCAACTTTAAAACTGAGTGCCTAAGGGCTCAGTATGTTAAGCGTCCGACTCTTGATTTTGGCTCAGGTCATAATCTCAAAGTGGTGGGATCAAGCCCCACATCAGAGTCTGTGCTCAGCATGGAGTCTGCTTATGATTCTCTCTCTGTTCTTCCCCTCCCTCCTCTAAACCACCCCCCAAAAAAACTGAGTGACTAATACTCACCCCATTGGGTTGTTGTGAAAATTAAACAAGATAATACATGTAAAATATGTGCCAAAGTATCAGGATTTCAATCCACTGCTATTGTTGTTGTTGCATTGTTATTAATATTATTCCTCTCTCCACTTCTTGTGGAAGGCCTGTCTAAAATGACCTCATCTAAACAGTCAACAAAACAAAGAGGCAACCCACAGAATGGGAGAAGATATTTGCAAATGACACTACAGACAAAGGTCTTATTTCCAAGATTTATAAAGAACTTCTCAAACTCAACACCCAAAAAACAAATAATCAAGTCAAAAAATGGGCAGAAGACACGAACAGACACTTCTCAAACGAAGACATACAAATGGCTAACAGACACATGAAAAAATGTTCATCATCATTAGCCATCAAGGAAATTCAAATCAAAACCACATTGAGATACCACCTTACACCAGTTAGAATGGAAAAAATTGACAAGGCAAGAAACAACAAATGTTGGAGAGGATGTGGAGAAAGGGGAACCCTCTTACACTGTTGGTGGGAATGCGAGTTGGTACAGCCACTTTGGAAAATGGTGCGGAGGCTCCTCAAAAAATTAAAAATAGAACTACTCTATGACCCAGCAATTGCACTACTGGGTATTTATCCCAAAGACACAGATGTAGTGAAAAGAAGGGCCATATTCACCCCAATGTTCATAGCAGCAATGTCCACAATAGCCAAACTGTGGAAAGAGCCGAGACGCCCTTCAACAGATGAATGGATAAAGAAGATGTGGTCCATATATACAATGGATACTCAACCATCAGAAAGGATGAATACCCATTCATTTTACATAACATGGATGAGACTGGAGGAGATTATGCTAAGTGAAATAAGTCAAGCAGAGAAAGTCAATTATCATATGGTTTCACTTATTTGTTCTAGAGGGGAGGGGGGGATGGGTTAGCCTGGTGATGGGTATTAAGGAGGGCACATACTGCATGGGGCACTGGGTGTTATATGCAAACAATGAATCATGGAACACTACATCAAAAACTAATGATGTATTGTATGGTGACTAACATAACACAATAAAATTAAATTAAATTTAAAAATAAATTCCACATAAAAAAAATAAATGACCTCATCTTTCTGTGAGCTTGGATAAAGTATTTAACATCTGGGTGCTGCAATATATCCTCTTTTGTGAAATGGTTGTTAACCTAGCATAGCATCTAGGAGGTACATGCAGTCAGTAGACAATACCATGAAAGTTGGGTTTGGTTCAGGACTTTGGGAATGTGTGGCACACATCAGGAAATGTACATACAACTCCTCCAAAGTAGCCCTCATCTCTTACTTTAGTGTGAACTGTATTTGACTTTTTAAAAAAAGGTTAACTTCCCTGACCATATATCAGAGATATCCAAAATACTTTCAGGTCTCCAAGCATTTTCATGCATTATCTCATTTTATGAGGTCATGCAGCTGGAAAATGACAGTCTGGAATCCCGACTCTAAATTTTGTGATCTTTCTTCTTCATCACCTACTTATTCTATCAAATATTGGGACACTCGTTATAGTGCTGTCTTCAGGAAAATTACTTGTGCAAGATTACTTATGATAGGTAAAAGCACTCTCTAGTCAAGGGTCGTTCAGTGTTTAGAAACTAAGCCCCCTCTTCCCCAAGCTGGTGTCCCTGTGTCATAAGTTTGTCAAACTGGAGAGAACAGGATCTAGATTGTGAATACAGAGGGCCATACCCAGAGTCAATAGGGACTTGGAAAGATACATTTTCTTGTGTTTCAGTCCTATCTAAAATCAGCTCTGAATTTATGTAATGGTATTGGTTTAAGTTTTTAATTTTAAAAAGACCTTATTATGTCCTTATTAGCAAGCACCAAAAAGAGCAACCTATCTCCATGGTAAAAGCCCTTGTCTTCTTATAAAATGTTCCCCATGGTAGAAGTACTTGGGAAGGATTTGTCTAATCTCCTCAGTGTTCTGTCTCCCTGTTCCAGTCCCATGCATTTGGCCCCAGTCCTCACTTGATATGAAACCCTGTGCTTCAGTCCAAACTCACCTTCTTCAGGTGACCTTAGGGCTGGTCAGACAGGGCCTGGGAACTCTCACAGGGCTACCCTCCTTTAGATGTTTATTCTTTCCATCGATAACAGCTGAGTGCCTCCTCATCTCACCCTTCCTGTCTCCAACAGGGCCCATTGGATATGGGCCACATTTCAAGACAACACTCCACATTATTTTCTTGGTGGTCATCTGGGGAAAACTCACTCTTCCCTTCAAGCCACAAAATTATGAGAATGGCAGACTGAGTTCTCGTCACAGGTTTAGTTATAGCTCCTCTTTCTTATATGCTAAGCACTGGCACAATTTGTATAAGGGTGGTAATAAACATAAACCAGTCATGTGAAAACCATTGCTGCCTAGGTCATAAAACTTCTGGATTTTATCCTTTAATTCTCTAACTGACCCCTCTAGAAGCTTCCATATGGAATTTTTTTTTTTAATTTAGTTATAGAAATAGAGTTTTGACCTCCTCTGGTATAAATGAAACAAGAAGATATTATACTTCCCTTTTTTATCTTGTTGCCAGCAAGCTCTGAGATGCTATGAGAATAATAGCAACTCTTGTGGTTAGCATATTTGCCTCTTCCTTTCCTTTGTTCCTCTTTTCCATTTTATCATCTTTTTAAAGTTGGTTCAAGTAATTTTTGAAAAAGGTAAAAATAAACCATTACATATGTATGCAAGGAAAGTTTCGAGTTTTCCAAAGGTTTTCAAATATACCCTCAGAAAGAAAAGGATTCCAAATATCTTGCAGTATACTTGGGGAATAAAGAGGCAAATCAAACCTATCTCATCCTCAAATCCATAACCTGGAGTTGTGGTTTTCCAGAATTTTGTCTCAGTAGGTCTGGGAACAGGCCTGAATATTTGCATCTCTAACAAATTCCTAGGTGATATTGATGCTGCTGATCAGGGACCAAAATTTGAGAACTACTGACCCAAAGGAACGTCTTGTCCTATGAGAGAGACACATAAGTAAAAAAGATATTGATATAAAGTCTACTTGAATAAAGAGACAAAATAAAGGAGAATAGATGGTAGGTAACAAGGAGTAACACAAATATTGGAGAGTATAAAAGTCTAAAAACATGGGGAAGCCAGAGACCTGGAGCAGCCCACAAAGCTTTGGAAAAGGAGATGAGGCTTGACCTAAGCCTGAGATGAAAACCAGGTGGGGAGGGCAGGTCAATTGGGGCGGGGTGGGGGGGTGGAGATCTGAACAAAGTCAGAAAGTGGAATTGTTTGCAGTGTGTCTAGTGAATGGTGCCCACAGAATGAACTATCCAAAGAGCTCAGTCAACATTTGTTGAATAAATGAAGAATAAAGAAATCTGATCTGTGGAAGCAACAATTCTCCTCCAAGTAACATGGTATTGGTTTAAGTTCAGGGATCATGGAGATGTTATCAAGGAAGGACTGAATTATGAGTTTTGAATATGAAATCAAGGAAATCAAGAGGTTCTAGGTTTTTAAGCAATGAGAATTCATTGACATTTTAGGTTGACTTGAGTAAGTAGAATTTTCAGAACCTAGTATGATGATATTATATATGTAGGTAGGTAGGTATTATATATATTAATACTAACAATTAGCAGGGCACCTGGCTGGCTCAGTGGGTAGACATGCAACTCTTGATTTGGGGGTTATAAGTTCAAGCCCCACATTGAGTGTGGAGATTACATAAAAATAAAATCTTTTAAAAATATTAATTAGTTAATATTAATATGTATTATTAATTATATTATTAATTATAACAAATTAATATTGATATTATTGTTTTCTTGTGGCTTACTGCCCATAAATCAATGCAAAGGAAGAGAGACATTTCAAATGAGGCCTTAAAAGGAACTGGTCATAGACTGGTAGATAAAGAGGAGAAGAGAAAGCCAATCCGAGTCCAGATTTTCAAGTCTGGGTGCAAAGAAAGAAAAAAGTCACTAACATAAGGAAATGTGGAGTAGAGGGGAGGTTTGGGAGAAGAGATGATGAGCTTTATTTTAAAGTAAGATACCAGAAGTGGGGTGGGGATTGGGGGTAGGTGTCCCATAAGCAGGAGAGACGGCAGCTTCAGTTTGCTGACAACACAGGCCTGGAAGCGTGGAGATGTTCTCATGGAGGTGACACTCCAGTCATAAGAAAGGAGGTGGTAACCCCCATGCCACCCTTCCTCCCTGACCCCCCTCATCCCGATGCATCTCCCTCAAGCTCTGACAGCTCTGGTAAGTCACGGCCGAAAGCCTTGCCTCAGCCCTATGTCCTGGGCTGTAGGGAGCCTCACCTCAGTTGCACAGAACCACACTTGGCGGACGGGCTAGCTCTAGCCTGGGTCCAGAGGCCCAAAGGGCTTTGACAGACTTCGCAGGGCCTGGAACTTAGCAGCCAGATCCTACGGCAACCCTGGCAGGCCTCGGCGAGCAGCAGCGGACACGACAGCAGCAGAGCCCTCTGTCACCACACCCTGGGGGCAAGTCCTGCCAAGAGGGGGAAAGATCAGGCCAGGGCTGGGGCCCAGGCAGGCAAGCAGCTCCTGCTAGGTTTTGCATGCAGTTGGAGGCTAATCAGATGTTACTCTAGCCAGCAAGGCCAGCAGGAATGACAAGGCAGGGGTGATGGCAGGCACTGAGGATAGTTCAGGGATAAGAATCCCCAGGGGCCTTCTGGTGAAGAAGGAAAGCTGAAGGGAATCCAGGGGAGGGGAGAATGAAGAGTTCCTTCAAGATTAGAGAAGCGGGAGGAAAGAGAGGAACGTGAGAGCTAGAGGCAGTTTTTTTTGAGAATGGTAGGATTTGGCAAACTGGAGGCTCCAGGGAAATGCCGAAGGGGTTAGTTTGTCACCAGACCAAGAAGACTAAGATTATACACAGTGACTTAGAGCGAAGTGGGAGAAAACAGGGTTCTCAGAAGACTTAAAAAGTGCAACAAAGGAAAAATGAGTATTCCTTCTATCTTTGAGTTGAAGAGGATTTAGTGCATCTACGTGTATGACAGATCACCATGCACAATTCCCGTGTGCTACGGACTCCGAATCAGCACATACCTGTCGTACAAACAGCTTTCCAGGTGTTCCCAATGTTCAGCCAGTTTGGAGAACAGGTACAGTGGCCACGGAGCAGGTAATCCGATTCAGGGAGCTGTTTGGTCTTCCTGCTACAACAGCAGAGAAGCGCGGGAGACAAACAGGAAAAGTAGAACCACAGGGCCTTGTGGGACCAAGGTCATGATTTGCAGGGTAAAAAAATGGAAAGCAGAATGTTGAAAATTTGGAATGTTTCAAGACTGGGGGTCTGGAAAGTAGCAAGGAAGCCCTGCATTAAGTACCAAGGTAATATAACAGCATCAAACTGCAAATTTCGTTGTGTCCCACTTCCTCTTCCTGATCTAATTGCACTTTGGAAACGGCCTGAGAAGAGAGAGGACTGATTTGCTCATTAAACCCATGTACCTGTGAAAAGTTCCCGAGTGCCCACTATGTGCCAAGTACAATGTGAGTAGTCTTATAGTCATAATTTTATTTAATCATAATGAAGACAGCATAAGGCAGGCATTATCACTATTTTCCTGGGAGCAACTGACACTCTGAAAAGTCAAATACCTTGTCTAGATTTCCAATCCAAGACTGTGTTCTTCCTGTGATGTGGTCCTGCCACCACAGAATATTCTATGTTCCTATCCTGTTTCTGAAAACTGTGCTCGTGGAGATGGTCTGCCTGATAGCCTTAACTACTTCTGCAGCTTGCTGGGCTGGAGGAACACCAAGATGGATCATAAGGAAGGCACGATGTGATTTATCACACTTTCTTTTATGACAAGAGGGTACAGTGCTTATTGCATTGCAATAAAGGGAGGAATTAAACAAATGCATGGGTTACAGTATTGCTTTTCTTCTGTACTAAGAAATATGGGAAAAACAAAAGCAGATTTTGAACTCTCACCATGTTCTGTAAAGACATATTGCTTTAAAGTCAGAGTGAGTCAGCCAAAGAGAGGTCATCCTCAGCTTTTCCTGAAGCTCTGTTTTCTCAAGCATACTCCCAAATATTAGATCCTTAAAAAAAAAAAAGGGGGGGGGTTATGACGTCCAAAGTAAACCAGCCAGAGGCATGAGTAGCACTCAAATGTCTTTTTAATCATTACTTCTTTTCCTCCTACTTCTCAGCACATAAACCTAACTGCCAACCCACCAGGTGGTGGTGACAGGCAATTCAATAACTTCAATAAAGTAAGGACATCAATATCATCAATGTATGAAAATACCTAATTGTTGCCCAAAGGAACAGAACATCACAATGAAATCCTGAAAATAATACTTTTAATTTTTAAAAGTTTATTTTTGGAATATATGTCTATGTGTATAAATGTGTATGTGCATGTGGATACCCAAACACACACACACACACACACACACACACACACAAACTTTTTTTTTTTCCAGTTCTAACATAGAACGAGTGGTCTAAAAAAGTACTACTAGCATAAGGTTACCTTTCCAATTTCAGAGGCAGTAGCAGTGGTCAGGAGGAAAAGAGAGGATCTCTGTCAAGTTTGGGTGTGACCTTGGGTCTCTGTATTCTTTAAGGACCAGAACAAAGGCGTGCGGAGGGCCAGGCAGCCTTGGTTGTGTTGGCAGTCAAAGTTCGACATGCCCTGTTTTCATCCTCCCTGGATAGGACCAGAGTGCCAGGTGTGATTTTTTGGTTCTCTGCCCAGGTTTGCAGGAATTGAGTGTGGTGCCAGTCACATTCAGTCACGGCCAGAAAGAGCATCCTGATCGTGAGCATATTGTACTGAGTCAGAGGAGGCCGCAGCCAGGCACAGAGCTTTGGAAGACAGAGAGTTCCAGGCACTCTTTTAGGGATAAGGTAGAATATCTTTAGGACTCAAAGGAAAAAGTCTTGATTATGCTTTACCCTGGCAAAGAATAAAACTATAATTTTTGCACTTCAATTGCATGTGTCTTTTTCATAATGCTAAATCCCAAGAACATTCTTTGCCCTTCAGCTTTTGCATGGGTAGCCTTTAACATGGGAAACTGGACTATTTAATTGATCTTATGACTTCTTGAAGTACTATCATTTCCTTAAAGGAAAGAATTAAAGGAAACCAGTGTTCTGCAGACCATCCCATCACTAACAATGTTGCTGTTGAAAAAATTGACTGATCCTTCCTAAAATGGGTACTTGTTCATTCAAAAACATTTCTCTTCTTTTAAGTCTTTGGGCAATTAAAAAAAAAAAAAAGAACAGTAACCCATATTAAAATGATTAAATACTAGGATGTTTGCTATTATAGAGACAATGCTTCAGAACTAAATAAATGTAAAAGCGAAACCTTTACTCATTGTGAAAGAATAATCGTGATGTTTTCATTTTGAAAATATATTCTGCAAATGAACTTCTCAAAATATATTCTTTAAGTCCTCAAGAAAGTATGACTATGGAAAAAAATAATTACCTTTTCAACTTGAGAGGAGGAAAACTGTTGGAACAGTTTAGGTAATGCCTATCCAATAAAAAAAAAAAAGTTTCTTGGACCACAATTTATTCTCTAAACCTTCAAAAGCCTATCATTTATCATTAATTTTGAAATAAAACAGGAAATACCTGTACTAAGAGAACCTTTGAAAACAAGCAGAATAATTGGCAAGGAATATTTTGGGAGGCACTGACAATAATGTAATGCCTGGATTAGTCTTGCAAAAAAACATGAAATTGTAGCTGGGAGGCATATGTAGCTAAAGATTCAGCATTCCAATGCTGAGCATTGTAACTCAGTTCTCTTGATATTCTGACATATTATTTAACAAAAAGCACATGGAAGATGTTCCCAGAACCCAACTGCAGAGGTCCTTTGTGAATCAAACTTCCACTGCTGGGACAGAGCTCACAGATAGAATTGGCATAAAGCAATTCAAGGGCTGTGGTGCCAGATAGTTTTTGACAACAAGTAAAAACACTTTTAAAACATGTTATGTGTGGGGCGCCTGGGTGGCTCAGTCGGTTGAAGCATCCAACTCTTGATTTCGGCTCAGGTCATGATCTCGGGATTGTGAGATCAAGCCCTGTGTTGGGCTCTGCCTGCTTAAGATTCTCTCTCTCTCCCTCTGCCCCTCCCCCACCCAGAGGCAGGGAATGTGTGTCAGCTCCTGCCCAGGGTTCTAGGGCCAACTCACGTATTTGCCATAAGTACCCAGAAGAAAGCTACCTTTCGCTTCCTAGAAGCCAGTAAAAGTCTGCCAAACTTCATGTCTGTGGATCTCACTCCAGGGGCACGTAGAAATCATTTTCTATTGATGGTTTCCAAGGGCTGAAGCCAGCAGCTGGTGCTTCCATGCCTTATCAGATGACAGATTCCTAAAAACCATCACAAAAAGATACGCCATATCTGCCTGGCCTTTTCTGATCAGGGCTCTCAGTTATCCGGACTCTCTCCATACCCTCTGGGTCTCTAGGATTCTATATCCTAGCTGGCTGTCAGGTGGATGTCCCACTAGCCCCATTTCCTGCTTTTCTCTGGCTGGACCCATTTGGACAGCCTTGAGTACACCCTTCCTCCATACTAGGAAGGCTCATTCTCTCCCAGCCTGCCATTCTGAAGCCTTGCCTTTACTCTGTTCCTTCAATTTGGAACCCTCCCCACTAAGAATTGGAATCTAAAAATATACTGGATTAATCATGGTGCAATCTTTCAGCTTCTCTCATAGACAACTTCATCTCCTCCCTTTTTGTCCCACACCCCAGCAATCTCCTTCCCTTGAGCCTCATGGCTCCCTCCCTCAACCTTAGCTGCCAGCATATCTTGTCACCATTTAGGCCTGTCCTCTTACTTGTCTCCTGGGACCTGAACACAGACCATCTAACACTCCCCTAATTCCATATTCCATTTTCAGTCTTGGAGCTAGGAATGATATGCCTTAGATAAAGTATCAGAACCACTACCCTCCACCTTCACGAGAAAGTGGGTGGAAGAAAAAGACCACACACGATTCATGCTCACTGCTGTAGCAGACAAACTCAGTGGATGCAGATAATCAAAATATATGCCTTGCTCACATAACACCATGGGTTGACAGCTGGCTTTTCCTCTACATGGAAACCCTGAGACAAAGGTCCTTCCATTTTGTGGCTCTCCTATCTCCTAGGGCTTCAGATTTATGTGTATTCAGCCCACTGATGGGGCAAGAGAGGATGGAGAACACAACACTACACACACGCACTTCTTAAATGTCTTGGGTGGAATCGCATTTTCACCTAGACTCAAGAACCTGGGAAATCTATGTGGTCCCTGACCTGGCAGCCAGTTGTCCAGGGACAACTCTGCATCATGGAAGAAGACATTGTGCCGTCTCTGCCACAGACAGTAAGCCTCAATTGCCTCCGTCAAAAAGCTTCCACGCTAAGAAAAAATTAGTATGTAATACCATTAAGATCGCTTTCTCCAAACAGACCAAATAGTGAATAAAAAATATATGTGGAGAAAGAATGGGAAAACAAAGTGGTTTGAGAATTCTCAGAGTATTTTATCTATAGTGTCCCCTTCCTCTTACATATAACAGTATACATAGCTGTATGTATCTGATTTATCAATCTCCTATAGTTAAACATAAATAATTGAGATACGATCTTACGTAACTGGTTTCTTAACTGCCTGTAGCTAAACACACCTAGGTGGATAAAGTACATGGAAGGGGTATCAGGACTTTCTCATTTTTGTCATTGCATACAGAGTAAAAGCACAAAGGTCTATAGGTCTAAGAATATTTGGCTAAGCAGATTCATGCAACATACATTAAGTGCCTACTATGTCTCAGTCATCCTGGGCATAAAAACATTAGAACAATAAACAGGGTCCCTGCTCTCAATAATGGATAATGGAGTAAAAAGTGCATGTCAACGTGGTCCCATTCTTGAGATTATACAATCCTGGGTTTGTCCTTCCAAAAGAAAGAGTTAGATGTCAGAATCTGCTACAGACTACTTGGAAAAAAAACCCCCAAAACAAAAAACCAACCAGCTTTAACAAATGTTGCATAGATTAACTGTATTGCTCAGGGAGGGTAGAATCTATGTCTTTTATTATCAGGGCTGGTCATATTATTAATGGGCAGATAGCTGCTTACATGATACACTTTGAGAAGGTATGTATGGTCCTTGATGGCAAATCATTTTTCATTACTTGCTTGACTTGGAACGCCACAACTTACTGATAAGTTAACACCTGGAGCCAATATTGGGCATTATCAGGCTAAGCAGTGTAGCAGAAAGAAGGCCTAAGCGAATCAATTGCAGGACCAAAAATTGAAAGGGAATCACGGGGGCTTTGCTGGGCTGGCCCTGTAAGTAGGAGTCAACCTGGAGTTATCCCAAATCAGGAGTGAAGAAAAATTACTACTTTTAGGGTTAATGCTACGGTAAACCTCTGCTACTCCTGAGAATGTACCCAATCCCCTGGCATGTTGGGGAAAAGAAATCTTGAAAAATAGTTTGTGAATCTTTCTTCAGAATTTGGAAGTTGAGTTATTGATTCGAACAGGGTTTTTTACACCATAGGGATGGAAATTTGGCACGAGGTCCATTGAGAATGGCAATGTGCAGGCTTTCTCCCAGACTGCCAAGCACATCAAGTACTTTTTCAGACTCCCAAAATCCACCACATCTTTTGGTTTTCCCTGTTTGAACTCAGCTCTTATCAGGAGCCTTGTCCTGAAGATCCACTAGCTGGAAATAATACCTCCAGCCTCCCATTTCCCTTTGTTGACTTCTTTTATTGCATTTACTGTATTTTATGGTGAGTTATTATTTGTGTGCTCCTTACTTCTCTTACTTGATGGGAAACTGTTGGCAGTAAACTGTGGTGGTTAAGGACATACTCGAGTCAGACAGATCTAGAAGAGCCCCACCCAGGCCACTTAATAACTGTGTGACCTCCAAGCAATAGCCAACTTCTCTAAGCCTTGATTTCTTCCTCTGAAAATGGATATTGAATAGTATGTGAAATATCAATAGCATGACTCTTAGAATACAGCACTCATGAGCATCTGCTAGCCTTTTTAGACCCTTTTCCTTTGTTAGTTAATGTAGTAATTTCAGTCTCAAGAAGCCAGTGTTCTTAGGGTGCCTGGGTGGCTCAGTTGGTTAGCGTCTGCCTTTGGCTCAGGTCATGATCCCAGGGTCCTGAGATCGAGCCCCACGTCGGGCTCCCTGCTCAGTGGGGAGCCTGCTTCTCCCCCCGCCACTCCCCCTGCTTGTGTTCCCTCTCTCACTGTCTCTCTCTGTGTCAAATAAATAAATAAAATCTTAAAAAAAAAAAAAAAGAAGCCAGTGTTCTTAAAGCCATTTTCCTGAGGAGAGCCCTGCATTGCATAGGTTACATAAACTTTCTCAAGGTTACGTAGCTGGTTGGTAGAAGAATCTGAATTTGAATGCAAATTGTGTCTGGGCCACCTCTCTTTCTAGGATAGCAAGGAGCCTCTATTTACTTACATCAGTAACTGACTTGTACTGTGAGGTTTTTTTTTTTTAAGATTTTATTTATTTATTTATTTGAGAGAGAGAGAGAGCAAGTAGGGGGAGAGGCAGAAGGGAAGGGAGAGGGAGAGAATCTCAAGCTGACTCTGCACCAAGCACAGAGCCTGATGCGGGAATCGACATCGTGACCCTGAGATCAGGACCCTGAGATCACGACCTGAGCCAAAACCAAGAATCAGACACTTAACCTACTGAGCCACCCACGTGGCCCTATACTGTGAGGTTTTAATGACAACTTTTGTGTGTCTTTCCCCACCCCCCCCATGAAACAAAGAGGCTCCAGTAGGGATGGACCTTGGCTCAAGTATCCCTGTGTTCATCACAGAAATAGGATTTAATCGGCATTCAGTGCTTTATAACTTGAAAACTGAGAACAGATACTATTTTTAATTCTGAGCACTGATTTGTTAATATAAGAAAATATTTAAACTGTTCTCATACCAAGATATTTCACTGATGCCATAATGCTGGAGTTCCTAAATGTAAAGGAAAGGAGGAAATAATTTAATTACATTTTCTGAAAAAGTACATAATAGTCTCTAAATTTTATTTCTCTGTAGCTTAAGAGTCAAAGCCAGAGAACACCTAATTTAATTTTGTGGACTTTTCTCCCAAAGGGATTCAGATGATGATGATGACACCAAATCCTACTAAAAAATCTCTTCAGTTCAGTTATTCTTGCACTAAAAAAGAAAGGCAGACAATGGGGATTTTAAAACACTTAAATAACATTCTAACGCAAAACTGAGTTTTAATTTTTAAGTAACCGACTTTGCAAAAAAATATATATATATATACATAATTTATTTTTATCACTCCTCCTTATTCTTCTCCAAATTCTATCACAATCATAAAATGGTAATTTATTGGTGTTTTAAAGAGTATTTCAACCAAAAGAGAATTAAAATAACAATTACTTTTAATTGTTTTCTTCTCAGACACTGACCATGCTTCCCAAATTAATTTATACCATTACAGAAAATATTTTAGCTCTGAAATACTGAAATAGTCTTTATTCCACATATTTTAAAACTTCTCTCAGTTGGTCCCAGATATTCATTTCAATGGAGTTTTTCTTTGGTCACTCAATAATTCAACCAACATTTATTGAGTGCCAATTACATGCTAGACACTGTGCTCAGTGCTGAGGGACGCAAGGCTGAGAGCATACTTTCCCTATACTCAACAATCTCTCAGCAGACTTTTAATGAATAATTGTATTTTCCTGTTACAGTAAAATAAGCACATACAAATTCCTCTAAGCATCATTAAGTAACCTCTATTTTAAACATGTCTCTATTGATATAAGACTCCACTATTTAAGGCACTCAATGCACTGTTGAAGATTTTTAACCCCGAATCTGATGTTTTATTAGTTTCATCTCAAGCTACATTTGCTGATACCAATGAAGGGTTTTTGTCATTTATTCATCTGATAAATATTTAACTGTCACTGGGTACAAGGCAACATGTTCGTTTCTCTGCAGGCTAAAATCCACCAGTAAGTGGATGCAAAATTTAATGGAAAAGGTAGGGGCCTGAGCTGGGACTTTGGGTAAATAGAAAGGGAAACATATTTTCCAGTTACTGGCATTTGCATAGGGTTAATGAGGATGATACCATTTAACTGGATGAGTATTTCCTCTTCTCGAGAGATTTGCCAGCCACCTATTACTAAATAGGGTTTTTAATCCAGAACCCTTTCCTGCTTCCTAACCCTGACACTACTTTTAAATGACCGAGAATATCCTATATCCACTTCTTCAAAGATTCTAGCCAGCTTCGATCAATTAGGTCCTAGGTCGTTCTCCAGAGTCAGGAATCTGTACCAAAATAATAACAGGGGCTGGAGTGGGATGTAGATAAAAATGACTTATGTTCAATAGTATTCAATTCTTTGATAATTTCACTTCTATAACATAGAGTTTATTTGCTCTTTAAATTAAAAATTAAAAGACTATAAAACCACATTCTCCAGAGTCAAAGGCAGTTTCCAGGTCCCAAAAGGGCCTCGCAAGTATTTAACACTCAAAAATGTAGGAAAAGTAAAAGCAGCCAGGGAGAGGGACAGCTTTTCTAATCCAAATTTCTCCACACTCCCGCTTGCTGCTTTTCATTGCTAAGTGGCTCTTTCTCTCTACATTTATTCAACAAGTGTGTCCTGCCACTCTCCCCCATGGACAGGAAGGAGAGGCACTGTGTGTGTGTGTAACTTCTTTAACCAGTCGGTGGTGATGGGAAGGAGGCTGTGAGGTAAAAACTGATTATGGAAATCCAGCTCTGCAAGGTTCGGTTACTGGTCAGGGTCACGGTTCACACACAGAAGCACCAGAACCAGAACTCAGGTGTTTTCCTGCAAGTCTGAGGTCTTCATACAGCTGCCTTGGAGAGGTTTCATGGTTCAGGTCTTGCCCGTCTTGGACCTTCAAGTCAGCTGTGAGGGGTGACTGGTCACGGGTTTTCTGGAGACAAATTTTACCTACCAGATGAGCACTTCTGTGAGTCCTGAAAGAACTTGCATCCTTCAAGTCACTAGTTTACTAAGAATGGAATCAGTTTCTTAACATTCTCCGTTCTCCACATGCCAGTGACACTCTCCCTGGAAATTGTTTTCTAGGATGGGCTGGCTGAAGCTGAGCCTCTGGGACAGAGGAAAACCACTTGGGAGATTTGACCCTCCTTTTTCACCTCCAGCTGTGCTCTGTGGGAGTCCTCTGACTAGGAGCATCTTAAGTATATAATCCGAATGTGGACCTCTCCATTTTAGTCTCTGTTCCAATGTCAAGCCCCTGGATCTTTCAGGTCTGTCCAAATTCTTGTGTGTGGTTTCCCCGAGATCCTGAAGATTTAAAAGAACAGCAAGGCATCTTAAAGCCTCTTGGAATAAATACATGCATAGATAGTTTGCAGTTCAGACTGATGTGTTTTTAGCACTTTACAGCAGGGTAGCCTCTGTTGGTCAAGCACATCAGTGTTCCATTATTGGAATAAAATTTGGTAGCATGCCAAGTGTCTTCTGATTTGACATCAGAATGATGGCCAACTTGAAAAAGTAACCTAGCATCTGTGAAATTCCTTATCCCTGAGATAATTGATTTTATATCGGCATTTTCTAGTTTCCTCATTTGCTTTTGCTTTTCTTCCTGAGCAGCATATTTATTGTTTGTTATTTTGGATCAGTTTTTGTGATCCTGGTATTAAGTGAGACAGCTATGTAAACAAGTTGCAAGGGATTATTAGTTTATCAGTGGAAGGATGTCTGGTCCATTGCCAAGATTCATTGATCTGTTTATTATGACTCTACTCAGTACAATTTTAGTGGCAATTTAAAAAATGGTCTTAGGGTTTCATTTACAGAAGTCCACTGGTTCATTTATTAACTCGCTTTTGAGGGCTAACTCGCTGTATAATCTTACCAGCGTTATTATGACAGTTGTTATAATACACCACAGCCAGGGAGCAATATCCCAATTATATGTCCTATTGTTTCACTTGTGATGTGAGAGCAATACAAATTGTTGATGATAATTATGTTGATTTTCAGCAGTTTGCAAATTAGTAAATTAGTACATTTAGAAATATAAATATGCCCAAAGGCTAATATGTGTGTTGGGGCTAGTTAACAAGCACTTATTGAGTGCCTACGGTGTATGTGGTGGACTATAACAGGCACAGGGTAGGGCTACCAGCAATGGTGTAAAACAAACAAGGAGCCTGCCTGGCACAGGGTAGAGTTTGTGCCCGATAAAAAGGAAAGTACCTTGCTAATGGACGTAGTCTTTCCTGGTAACAAACAACCCTAAAACTTAATGATGTAGAATGATTTATTATTGTTCACAATTCTGCGAGTTGGCTGGGCTGTTCCTTGGCTGGTTTCACCTGGGTTTAGTGGTGTTAGAGGAACATCCTGTTGAAGGGTCAGCTGGGTTGGAAGGGAGAGCCTTGCTCAGGTGAATGGCAGTTAGTGCTGGCTGTGGGCTGGGCACCTTGTTTGTCTTCCAGGTGGCCTCTCATCCTCCAGTAGGCTATGTGTTCTTAGGGTGAAGTTTCAAGAGGGTTAAAGAGGGAGCTGCAAGGCCTCCTGAGGTGTAGCTTCAGAAATCACATACCATCATTTCTGCCACGTTCTACTGATCAAAGCAAGACACAAGTCCAGCACAGATTCACAGGAGTGGACAAACACACTTGAAAGGAGTGGCAAAGACACATTATAAAGGTGTATACATACCAGGATGGGTGGTTCTGTGCCATATGTTGCAATTTACCACACCTGACTTGTAAAAATGAGACTTTCACAAGGGTTATCTATGCATTTCAAAATTCCTATTCTTTTTTTATGTATAAAAACCCAGCTCTTCTCATACCTGAAGTCTGTGTAAGTTCCTTTTCTTATGTCAGTTTAAGTTCTTTAAGTGCTGAAGGACTTGCACATATGATTTTCTTATCAAAGCTTCTGGTCTAATGTTCTGAAAATAGTGGGCCTCTATTTGACTTAATATTTAGTTTTAAAATAGTGTACTGCAATTTATTCTTAAAAAATTGCTAGAAGGGGGTGCCTGGTTGGCTCAGTTGGAAGAGCTTGTGACTGACTCTTCATCTCAGGGTCGTGAGTTCTAGCCCCACGTTGGGTATAGAGATTACTTAAATAAATAAATAAACTTAAAGAAACTGCTAGAGGGAGATAATCAGAGAACCCTGGAAACAAAGAGGAGCTAACTAACTTTGTGCTTCCCAATGTCTAAGTCTATTTTTCTTCGGTTGCTTTTAAAATTTTAAACCAGAAGGCAATTTCTTCTTTAAACTTTGAAAGAATATCTTCTCATAGAAACAATGGGTTCCAAAGTAATAGTACAACATTGTAGGGAAGAAGGTGTGAAGTTGTTCCATATTTACAATAAGTTTACTTATATTATTTTCTGTTCTTGCACATTGCTTATATATTAAAACACTAGTTTTGATTCACAGATCCTCTGGAAATAAGTCTTTTCAGAATGAAGTTGACCATGTAATTTATTTATCATTTAAATTGTTTTCAGGGGCGCCTGGGTGGCTCAGTGGTTAAGTGTCTGCCTTTGCCTTGGGTGATGATCCCAGGGTCCTGTGATGGAGCCCCGCATCAGGCTCCCTGCTCCGTGGGAAGCCTGCTTCTCCCTCTCCCACTCCCCCTGCTTGTGTTCCCTCTCTCGCTGTGTCTCTGTCAAATAAATAAATAGAATCTTTAAAAAAAAAAATTGTTTTCAGAATAGGTTATTCATTCAATGATTCCCAACTCAAAAGATGCAAAGTAATGTCTAGTTGAAATGCTCCCTCACTCATTTCTCCCTCACCAGCAATTGGTGCCATCAATTTCCTGTGTGCTCTTCTAGAGATAGGTTATCCATATACATGCAAATACAAAGAGATAGCCCATTTCTCCCCTCTCTTTATACAAAAGGTAGCATACTACAAATGATATTCTTCCCCTTGCTTTTTCCCCTTCTTATATATTACTCCATTTCAGTATTTCATTCTTTTTTAGAGCCACATAATATTCCACGGTATAGCTATACCAGACTTATTTAATCATTAGCCTACCAGATGGACACTAAATGTTTCTTCCTATCTTTTGCCATTTCAAACAAAGCTACAGTGAATTACTATGTCACTTTCTTCAAGCGAAAGTCTACCTAGGATTTCCTAGTTCAAAAACTATGTACATCTGTAACTCTGATAAATATTGACAAATTACCTTCTGTAGCAGCTGAACCAATTTACACTTCTATCAGAAGTGTGTGAATGAAGGGGTGTCTTGTTGGGTCAGTTGGTAGAGCATGTGATTCTTGGTCTTGGAGTAGTGAGTTGAAGCCCCAAGTTGGGTGTAGAGATTGCTTAAATAAATAAACTTCTAAAAAAATGGTGTGTGAATGTGCCTGTTCCCACACCCTTGGCAGGTGTTATCAAATGACTATTACTGACTTCAGTAATTTTTTAAAAGATTTTATTTATTTATTTATTTGTTTGTTTATTTATTTATTTGAGAGAGTGAGAGAGCACAAGCACTCGAGCAGGGGGAGGGCAGAGGGAGAGGGAAACAAGCAGACTCTGTGCTGAGCACGGAGCCCAACGTAGGGCTCGATCTGAGGACTCCAAGATCATGACACAAGCCAAAACCAAGAGTTGGATACCCAACCAACTGAGCCACCTGACTTTAGTAAGTTTTTAAAAAAGATTTTATTATTATTTTTTTATTTGAAAGAGAGAGAGAGAGAGCAAAAGTGGGGGGAGGTGCAGAGGGAGAGGGAGAAGCAGACTCCCCGCTGAGCAGGGAACCCAACACAGGGCTCAATTCCAGGACTCCAAGATCATGACCTGAACAGACGCTTCATCAACTAAGCCACCCAGGTGCCCCAAAAGATTTTAAGTAATCTCTACACCCAATGTGGGGCTCAAACGTACAACCCCGAGATCAAGAGTTGCATGCCCTTCTGACTGAGCCAGCCAGGCGCCCTGACTTTAGTAATTATTATTACAACTTGCTTTTCTACTACACCTTAAAGTCAACAAAAATATTTTAATATATTCGGAGTTATATGAACAACAGTGGGTTAGGTTTTACTAATTTTGCTAGTGGTGGTCTGGAAAATTAAGTGTCTGTCCTATATAACTTGTCTACAGTCCTGCAGCAAATAGGGATCAAAATCAGGTCTGGGAACCCAGGTTTTCTAGTTCCAAATCAAACCTTTCAGTAGCCAAATGAAGCAGTTGAAGTTTGCCAGATGCTAACCTGTCCTATACATACCCTGATGTATAGCACCAAAACAGCTTCACATTTTGTAATTATTAAGCACTAGAAAAACAGTACAGACTATGGAAGATACCAGAGCCAATCTTAGGCAAGACGGAAAAATCTAAAGTTTCCTTGTATTTATATCCATTCCCCTCTGGAAAAATCTGGAGTATAAAAGGTTTTATCACTTCTTGATACTGCCTCTGAAAGTATAGGAGTTTAAAAAGCATTATTCACCACCTCCCCATGCAACACACACTCAAGGGTCTCTATGGAGAAAAGGAAACCTGTCTTAGTCTGCTCAGGCTACTAAAACAAAATGCCACAGACTGGGTGACATAACAGACATTTATTTCTCAAAGTTCTGGAGGCTGGAAGTCTAAGATCAAGGTGTTGACCAATTCGATTCCTGGTGAGAGCTCTCTTCTTAGCTTGCAGTTGGCTGCTTTTTCTGTCTTTTCACAAGGCTGAAAGCCACCATCTCTTCTTGCTTCCTCTTCATATAAAGTCACTAATCCCATCACGAGAGCCCCACCCTTATGATCTCATCTAACCCTAATTACTTCCCATGAGTCCCATCCACAAATACTATCATATTGGGGGTTAAGGCTTCAACATAGGAACTTTAGGACACAATTCAGTTCATGGCAAAGCCTGTGGTGAATTGGGGAGGCTCCAGCTTCCCAGCCTCCGCTCTGGAATCGGTGATGATAAGAACCCATACCTGTTCCAGATTGGAACAAGAACCAAAATCTCTCAACAGTAGTCTCCCTGGTTCCTTCCCACATTCCTTTATTCTGTACATTCAGAGATACCTATTGAGCACCTCCTGTGGGCCCTGCATTGTTTTCTAGGTGCCAGGAAGAGCACTGAACAAAACTAAAGTTGTGCACTGATAATGTTTACATTCTCCTGGGAGAGAGAGACAACAAACATTTAATGTCGAAAGGTAATAGGTGCTAAGAGGAAGAAGAAAGCAGGCTTGAGGAGCAGAGAGATCGTTAAAAAGCTTGGTCCACCTACAATATCCCCTTTTACTTACAAGGAATTAAACCCTCTTTCCCTTCCTTACTTGTAAATGCCCTCTGCCTCATGACTTCCGGATTCATATAGTGTTCTATGTCTTTCAGCACTTCTGAAATTACCTGCAATAGTTTTTAAGAAAATGAATACTAGCTAATATTGAGCTCTTACTATGTGCTATACCGGGTGCTAAAGTGTTCCCTTGGATTTATTCATTAATCCTCACAGAGCCTAACCCTATGAAGTAGGCAGTATTATTGCCTCCATTTTTCAGATGAGGATACTATGCCACAGAGCAGGTACGTAATCTGTCTCAGAGCACATCATTTGACCATGTTATTAGGAAATGATCAAGTCAGGTTTTCAGGTAACATGTGTGCTTAATCAGAGTGCCCAATGCCCCTATGTGTGAACTTAGGGTAAAGTGTATTCCATTGTTGAGATAAAATTCACCCCTTTCAAGTGTACTAGTCTGCAGTTTTTAGTATATTCACAGGTTGTGCAGCCAACACCAATATCTAGTTTCAGAATATTTTTGTCACACACACCAAAAAGAAATCATATTCATTAGTACTAACCACTATTCCCATCTTCCTCCAGCTCCTGTCAACCACTTCTACTTTCTGTCTATATGGATTTGTCTGTTATGGATACATCATACAAATGGAGTCATACAATATATAATTTTTTGTCTGTCTTCTTTCACTTAGCATATTTTTAAGATTCATCCATTTTGTAGCATGTGTTAGTACCACATTCCTTTTTATGACTGAATAATATTTCATTCTATGGATATTAAATCTTTTATTTATCCATTCATCAGTTGACGGACATTTAGGTTTTTCCACTTTCCGGCTATTATGAATGATGCTGCTATGAACAATCCTGTACATGTTTTTGTGTGGACATAAGTTTTCAATTCTCTTGGGTATAATATGCCTAGGGATGGACTCTCTGTTTAACCTTTATATATAATTTTTTGAAGAAATGCCAAACTATTTTCCAAAGTGGCTGAACTATTTTACATTTTCACCAGCAGTGGATGAAAGTTCTGAGTTCTCCACATCTGTTATTATCTGTCTTTTGATTATCACCAGTCTCGTGAATGTGAAGTAGTATGTTTTTTTTTTTTTTCTTTTAGAGAGTGAGAGAGCACACAAGCTGGGGGAGGGGCAGAAGGAGAGGGAGGAAGAGAATCTTAAGCAGGCTCCATGTCCAGGGTGGAGCCTGACATGGGGCTCAGTCTCACAGCCCTGAGATCATGACCTGAGCTGAAACCAAGAGTTGGACGTTTAACCGACTGAGCCACCCAGGTGCCCCTGAAGTAATATCTTAATGTGATTAAAAAACAAAAACAAAAACAAAAACTTTCAGTTGTGGTATATACACATAATACAAAATTTACCATCTTAACCATTTCTAAGTGTATGGCTCAGTGGCATTAGGTACACTCACATTGTCATGCGACCGTCATCACCATCCATTCACGAAACTCTTTCATGTTGCGAAACTTAAACTCTGTACCTATTAAAAAGTAATTCCACATTCTCCTCTCCCCTTACTTAGCCCCTTGCGACCTCCATTCTACTCTGCTACTGTGAGTTTGACTACTCTAGGTACTTCCTATAAGTGGACCCATGTAGCATTTGTCCTTTTGTGACTGGCTTATTTCACTTAACATAATGTCTTCAAGGTTCACCCATGTTGTAGCATGTGTTCAATGTGGTTTTTATTTGTATTTCCCTGATGACTAATGATGTTCATGTGCTTATTGGTAATTTGTACATTTCCTCTGGAGAGATGTCTATTCAGATCCTTTCATGGTCTATAACTAATATCTTAGACTAAATCCCACTTTTTGAATTGTGTACAACACACCTCTAGGTATTTCCCTTTATTTTTTCCCCCTAGAATTCCTACCATGAAGTGTATCACTTAATCACAACCTTTGGGCTAATAGAAACTAAGTAACAGTTGCTATTCATAAATAACCGAAAGTCCTGATCAACCTGATATGCTTGCTGACCTAATAAAGAAAAATGTTAATTATGTTAGTCAGAAATATAAATAACTTTAGAATTCATATGTATTTTAATCAGTCTGATTTTTAAAAATTGGTAATAGAGATTCTAATTAATCTTTCATTCCTATTTTCCTCATTTCAGTCCATTTTATATATTGCTGCCTGAATAATTTTCAACAGTATAAATGTGATGTTATTTATTCCCTAGCTCAAAAGCTTCCATAGCTCCCCATTATCAACCAAAATATATACAATGTTTTCTATAATCAAATCTTTCATTTCTTTGATTGAAGCAATCAGTAAGAAATTACGTTTTATATAAAGAACTAGAACACAAACGTTTATATAAACAAACACACATTCAAACAACAGAAATACATCTTTTACAAAAAGTTCCTACCCTTACATCATACAAAGCATTCTGATATTTTGGAATTTTTTTTTTTTTAAGTATGTAAAGAAATTCACTAAATTGATTTTGAAAACGTTTGGAAAACACAATTCGACAACCCGCCAACCATAGCAAAGTTCTTCAGAGTATGGTAAAACTTACTCCGGTGATTTTCAAAACGAGTTGCACATTACAATCATTTGGAGAACTGGATGGGGGAAAAAAAAGCAAGCTAATCTAGATCTCCATTCTCAAAAATTCTCATTCATAAGGTCTGGGAAGGAGCCCAGAAATCTGTGTTTTTATTAAAATCTTCCCAGTTAATTCAGTCGTGCAGCCAGGTTTGAGATCAACTGTTCTGAGGATATCCTACTTGCCCTTCCCCCATCTCAAACAAGTATTTCTTGCTTCTTACACATTCTTTCTTTGCACATTCATTTTCCTCCACCTGGAATTTGTGCCTTCTGCCGACTGGAATCTTCCAGTGCTATTTCAAATACCACTTCCTAGTTATTTCTCCAACCAGAAAGGTCTCCCTAGACTTTCTATTCATATTTGAGTTTTGTTGATGGCACTTTCCTTGCCTCACCTCACTGTGCTAATCTTCCTACTACATTGTAAGCAACTATGTTGTAATTGCCCCTCAGTGGGAGTACAATGGCCTACTCAAAGTTAGGATTTGATAAACTTCCTTGAACTGCAGTTGAAATGAAACCTTCCATTGTGGGGGAATGTGCCACTTAAGAGAGAGTTTAAGCTACTTAATAAAGTGTTTAAGCAACATCAAACTCTGCTGTATTTTAATGTGATATTATGGGCATAAATAGGTGAATGGTTATCTTTTCTGCATGTGATATTCATGGAGTCTAGCCTTTGGTTAGCTTTCCCTCAACATTCTGTTTATCACAGCCTTCCACAGGAAGAGACATTGGCCAGATCTGATTGCCCATATCCAAAATAGAGTAAAACTCTCCTCATCTTATTTGGTGTTAGGCTTCCTTAAGAGCTCCCAGTCTCTGTGACTAGAGGTTTCCAGGTCATGTCTTTGAGCTTTAAACAAATGAAATACCTAAGTGTTTTGTTCCCATCAGATTTGGCTGTGCGTGTTTAGAGCACCACTACAGTATTATGTTTTCCCATTTTGCATGGGTATAAATTAAAGTACAGAGACGATTTGATTAGCTCAAGATCCCAGAGTGACTGGCAATGATGGGAATAAAGGCCTTCTCCCCAGATTCCTGGCCCAGTTCACTCCGTACCAAACCACAGGTATGCTGCCTTTTTGCTGATGAGGCCACACAACGTTCCTTGGAGGGGATACCCACTAGCTCTGGGAGGATGAAGGCACACAGGGAGGCTTCAAGAGAGCTATTTGGAGAGTCAGAGTAAGGGCCAATGGTGTCCCAGAAGTTTGAGTGAGCTTTTCTCAATATGGTTTAGAAAATATGTGGTGAGCAAATACTTAATGGGGTTTTGGGATATTTATTTTAAATGTCAAGCCACTTTGCATTTATGGGTAATATCTAGTCTTGCATGTCCATCTTTTACTCTGAGTGTAATGCAAATGAAATAAGCCAATATAATGTTTTTTAAAGGATGCCATCATATGAATCCTTAGGAAACGCTGGGAATTTAAAATGATACCAATGACAAAGCAAAGGCGGTGATGGCGATCAAGTTGTGGAACTTGGTATCAGCATTTGCAATGACTGGAAATTCCGGCCTCTACATAAGTCTTAGAAGAAGGAAAAATCACTGAGGATTCCCACCATGTACCCAAGGTTCTATGCTCCTTGCCCTCCCTCGCCCCAATCCAACAGTGGATTCATTGGTTGGTGAACCTCATCTCATCTAGAACTACAGACGTTTTTGGGTCTCTTCTTACTCACAGTAAAGCTTCTGACTGAGTATGCATATGCAGGTTCTCTGCCTAGTCTCTCACTCCTACTTCAGGCCTTCCCACTATTTCCCTTCCCTCAGGACACACCAACCGCACTAACCTTCTTTAAATTCCTTTCTCACCTCTTCCCCACCTCAGGGCCTGTGCCTAGGAGGAGCTTCCCACTGATCTTTACAAGGTTTATCATGGTTCTAATCTCAGCAGAATATCACCTCCTCCGAGAAGTCTTTGACTATCCAATGTAAAACATACAACCACAGTTATCCACCACCAACATCCCACTCCCAGTCTTTCTGGATCACAGCACCCTATTTCATTGATATTAAAGCATCTGTCACCATTTGAACTCTCATCTGTTAACTTGTTCATTGTATCTCCACTACTAGATAGTAAGCTCAGGGAAACTCCAGGCCTTTTCTATTCTGCTCAAGGCTTCATCCTCAGTACCTGGAGAAGTGCCAGGCATCTAGTAAGTGCTAAATATATATGTGTTGAGTAAATGAAATACCCATCCTAACTGAATTTAAACTTAAAAAAAAAAAAAAAGGAAATACCCATCAATGATGTCACGGAGGAAGTGCCTCTTTAGCCCATGGTTTGCTCTAAGAAATTGCCTAATGATGATCTTTGGAACGACTTCAGCAAGTGCATTAGGTAATATACCCCAAATACAGCTGACATTTTAGCCAGGCTTTTCAGTTCACCCAGGAAGATGAACTCAGAGTTTGCATAAGCAGTGGGGCCAGCTTCCTATTGGATAATCTTTTACACAGCAGTAGTAAAGTATGGAGGGCAAGTATCCTAGGCTTCAGGGAGCAGCTATACCGTACATGCTGCGTCTGCTGTAGGCAGCAGAAGAGCTCTGATGAAAAGCAGAGGAAATTACAGTTGTCGGGCCTTGTGGTCACAAGGGCATGTGTTGCATTTGCAAGGTCATCATGGGATAATTCAGGGTGTAGCTTGCACACATTCTGCTGCTGAAAGGGAGATTTTTTTTCCTACCACATCCGACACATGGTTTGCCAGAGGAAGGGCACGAGATCAGCAGCACTGATGAGCTGGCTTGGTGTTTTTAGGCCACAACTCTACTGAACCAATGACTCCCTTCTGACTCCTCCAAAAGAGCCAAAGGAATTTATTCATTACCAAGTGTGAATAGCAATCACACAAAGCCACCAGATTGCTTTTGCCTGCTATACCAGAAGGCACTTCTCAAAAAAAAAAAAAAAATCTTAAATAATAACATTGTCAATGCCTATTGTACTAAAATCTTTGGGAGGGAAGAATGTTAACCACTTCTAAGCTAAAGATACATACACGTTCTATTTCTCCACTACAAATCTAGAAATAAAAGAAGACCACAATATAAAGCTACAAAGTGCACGGTACACTTAACTGTGTAAAGTAGATAGAAGGCCATACAATTGCTCAGTCCTGTTTACGGGCTGGGGTGTCCGTTACTGCTATGTAACTAAGTGATTGGGATTTTCCCCCAAAGTCGTTGGTGATATAAGAGTCAGAGAATATGAGACCATATGGTCAATTAGTACATATGCCTATTAGCAGACAAAGCATTGACATGGAAATTGGTAGCTTGCGCTATAATTCTGGGTTTTATATTTTTATGCCCTGGGGCCTTTGCAAAGTTATTTATTCTTTCTGAGCTTTAATTTCTTTACCTGTAAAATGGGAATGATAACTACCTTATACAGGGTTGTTGATAAAATGAACTGAGATAATCTGGGTAAAGTGATTTGTAGGTATTCAGTGTTACTTCCTATTTTCTGGTCCCCAGAAGATGCAGTAGCTCAGCTGAAGGTAAATAGGGCCTTCCTCTCTAGGTAAACCATGTTTTCAGCTCAACCTTCACCTCTTTACACCTGGCCTAAAGCCCTACAGCATTTTAATCTCATCAACTTTATCAAAATGGCCATCAGTCTCATACTTGTTGACTTGATGGACTTTTATGTAAATTACTTCCTGTGAGTTTTATTTGGCTACAAAACCAAACTTGGAAGGTGTTTAACTTTGGTTGGTAATTTGGGTACTTGTATTTTTTTAGGCTAGACAAGTTGAGTCATAGTTTTATATAAATGAATAGCATTAGTCCAGCAAAATAATAAATGCCTTTGCTTATATAAGGCAAATTAGAAGATAAATGGCTTATATGTGAAGGACAAGAATGAGGGCCTTAAAAATTAACTAACCAGGCACACTTTTAAAGCATTTTCAGGGCAAGCGCTAAACAATTATATATGGATGGAGCAAGAAGTATGTAGTACATAAATGAGATACATATTTTCTTGCTAGGAGAAAGATGACTTGGCTACACAGGCACAGAGAACACAGGAGATGAGCAAAGATACATGAGGAGGGGGGCTCTGTTTGACACAATTACATGGCAATTATCCACATAACTCAGAAGCAATGAGGCTTTAACAAAGATTCTTCCTGCTTTAGCAGCTGACATACTACATGAGTGAAGCAACAAGTGAATGCATCAAAACAGTATGCAATTAAAATAAAGCCAACAGAAAGTGGCCTGGCCCTAATGTTCAAGTGCCCAGACACAACTGGAATCAAAACTTTATCATAAGCACGTGTACCATTAGAATCTGTGATAAGAGGATTTTAATTCCTACAGAAATATGCTTTTCATCTGAAATTATTTCATGTCTAAGATGTTTTCATAAGTTACTTCATTAAACACTTTTCTTTGTTTATGTGCCTGTAACTCTTCCAGGGATGATGAGGGGTTGAGAATGTATCATTAGGGTTTCTGTCCTCAAAGAGCTTACTTTCTCGTTAAGGAGATAAGATAGACACATGTAAAACAACCATAAATACACAAACAGCATGCAATTAGGTGATGAATCAATGATCCAGACTATAAATGCTGTAGAAGCTCAGAGGAGAAAGAAAGCCACAGAAATAAAGGTTTCATGAACGATGTGGCATCTGATCAAATCCTTGAAAGATGGGTGGTATTTAAGGACTAGAAGATAAACCTGAGATGCAATCTTCACTTTAACACTTACATGCTGTGTGTCCTTAGGCAAGATACTTAAAGCTTCCAAGCCTCTTTTTTATCCACATGGTAGGGAGGATAATGTCTAACTCTACAGTGTGTTGGAAAGATTCAGTAATATGTAAAGAAGATGATAAAGAATCTAACACATGGTAGATAATAGATAATAAATTTTAACTATAATCATAAATGATCTTAATGTAGTTGTGCCTCGTTTTCTGAGCAATTTCAAATGACCTTTGGTGGCAGCAAATTGGCACAGATATGAGTAGGTAAAGAGGAAGGTATGCATCCAGTTAGAAAATCAGGAGAAAAATGTAGAGATGATCACACATGTTTGAGGGGAACCTTATCTGACTAGAGCAGCAGGTTCATGTAGGAAAAAACATTGTATAGATATGGTAAGTCATTCATTCAACACAAATTTGTTGATCAACTACTAGGTACCAGGCACTGTAGTAAGTGTGAAAGTTGAATAAAGGTAAGCTTTGAAAAGCAAACATTACAATTTGGCTCAACATGGTAGAAAGCAGGGTGACTTGGAAGAGTTATTTATTTAGCCACCTATTATGCAAGGGAGGGACATGTAATAGAAATAGAATTGAAACAGCTAAAATCTGGCAGCAAATGGATTAGAATGAAAGTACAAGGTGGATATAAGGAGTATAACTGAAAAATTGTTGCACTTGTTAACTTGAAAAAATGGTGGTCATATGAAGGAAGCAGGAATGGACAAACAGGAGTAAATGAAAGGAACTTCTTTGTGATTTTGTAAATGACTTGATTTGGAAAATGAAGGCAAGGAAAAAATGGTTCAAAGATGAATACAAGGTTTACCCTTGAGTGAAAGAACAGCAAAGACAGAAAAAGGAAGGGTTGTTGATGGTTTCAGTGTCAGGTTAAGTTTGAGGTGAAGATAAGCTATTTGTTGAGCATTAACTTACAAGATCTGTGTTGACAATATAAGCAAAGGGAGTAGAACTGGGGGAAACAGAAATGATTATAGAGATCATGTGGCAGTTGGGATGGTCCAGACACCGAAAAAGACCACAATAAAGACAGGAGAAAGGCTGGGAGGTCTGACCTTATGGGCAACTTCCACGATGTGTGTGGGGAAGAGTGAGTGTGTGAAGAAGTGGGGAGAGGCAGTGATGAAGGAGAGTGTGAAAGAAACCACCAGAGGGGAGAGTTCTGGAAAGCAGTTGACAAACAATATCAAATGCATCTGAGAGTCAAAGAGAATGAAGACTGGGATCAATATTTGTGGGGCATTTATCCACAAAATGATTAATGGATAATGATAAAATAATGCAGAATTTGAAAAATATTCTAAGGTGGAACAATTTAGAAATACTTTGGTGTGACAAATATAGATCTTGTGTTTTCAAATTCCTGACAGATACTAATCTTTGGATTCAGGAAGAAGAACGGAAGTTCCTGAGATTTCCCCAAATATAAGTTATTCTGTATTTATATAACCCTTCACTTGTATTTTATTAAATAATAATAGTGATCATAATCATAAATAGTGAATCCTTTTTCTGTGATAGGGTTATAAGTTTTCCGTAAAATAACATAATAATGCATGGTTTATTAGTATTATGAACTAATATACTTATAAGAAGATTATATATTTAAATAAGATTAGGTATATAATATTAAGTAATAAACATTATATATTTAAATAAAATTAAGTCTACCTGATAAGGATATTTAATAATGGAAATCACTTAAAAAAAAAGGGAAACATCAAGATAAATCCTAAACAAAACACATTAAAAATTGTAAGATCAAATAACAAATACTTAGTATTTACAAATTACTATTGTTAAAATGAAATTTTAAAACTTAGAATACATTATTGCCTTCTTTGATAGTCTTGATCTTTGTTTCATGATTAACTTCTACTCAGAAAAATTTCTTTCATTTTATGTTAACATTGGTCAAATTGTTAATCATGAGTCTGAAAGCATCCTCAAGCTGAGCATTAGCCTATATGTTGTTCCACATAAACTCATTTTTTTGAGGGTGAAAATATTTTGTCTGGCTTAATTTTGGTTTTGACACTGAAATTGAGTTGCTTTTTTATGCTCAGATTTTTTTCCCTCCACAATAACATTTTTATTTCCTTCTCTTTGCATTTCTTAGGTTAAAGAATTTACAAAGAACTGTAGTCCATTGCGAATATATCGGGCAGTATTTGAATAACATAACTTAGAATCTCCTAGCAAGATTAACAGCACTGCACAAAATCACATGTTGAAATTTTTTAATTTAAGGACTTACTTGGTTTCTAAAACAAGGTATTTCTTGGAACAAAACACATAGGAACTGTATAGAATATACTATGCAAATAAACTTACATTTACTTAATTCGCAAGAATGACTCATCATTAGCAGCAGATAGGGCCATCAACACACAACTATAATGCAGCCATAACTACAAACAAAACTAACTGGTTAGATGGTTACCATTTCTTGGAAGGGTCACCAGTAACTTACAACTATGTGTGTCAGCATTTCCTGCTTTTGTATTCATTTGAACTAGTAATGTCTCTAAAATGATTAAGTTCTCATTCTTAAAGAATTATAATGCTTTCCCCATTTTACTGATTTCTGTACAGATCTTTCTCAGAATTTGGAAAAAAAATATAAATTTGATAGAAAATAATAGGAAGGAATTCCTGCATGAAAACATGACAGACCTGTTATTTCTCCATAACATTTAGGAAGCTCTAAGCTGCAAGTAACAGAAAAGTAACCTTAAAGTGGCCTAAATGATAAAGGGATGAATTACATCACATAATAAGGAGTCTCAAGCCACCTGGGGTTGGTTAATTCAGCAAGTCAAAAACAAAATCAAGAGCTCATGTGCTTTCCACCTTCCTACCTTTTCATCCCAAGTGTGTGGACTCCCGCCTGGTCACAAGGTAGATGCAGCTGTTTCAGGTGCCACATTCTCCCATCCTAACATTCAGAGCAGAAGAGGGACAATTTACTTCTTGCCAGTCTTTTTGTTTGTTTTAATGAATAAAATCTTATCTTCAAGCCCCTCAATGATTTCCCCTCATCCTTCATCAGCCAGAACTAAGTAACATGCCCATCCTTAAACCAAACACAACAAAGGAAACAGGGCTAGCATAATCAGTTTAGTGCAATCTAGTTTAACTTGAGACATGGAAGAAGGGAAAATAGCTATTGCGCAGGCCAGTGATTCTCAAACTGGTCTTATGACCTCTTAGAAATTATTGAAGACTGCAAAGAGCTTTGGTTTATGTGGCCAATAGCTATTGGTATTTATTGTATCATAAATTTAAACTCTGAAGATTTTTAGTTATTAATTCATTTAAAATAATAGGCCAATCATTTGTTACATACTGTGGTAGGCAGAATGAAGGTCCACATCCTCATCCTGGCTACATGTGAATATGTTCAGATGTGATTAAGTTGATGAGGAGCTGGATCTTGAGATAGGCAGACTATACTGGATTATTAGATGGGCCTAATATAATCACATGGGTAGGTATAAGTGAAAGGAGGCAATGTCAGAGTGATACAGATAAGACACGTCTATCTATCATAGGCTTTAGAGATGTAAGGGTATGGTATCCTGAGCCAAGGAATGTGGGTGGTCTCTAGAAGCTGGACAAGGTAAGGGAATGGATTCTCCCCTTGGGTCTCCAGAAAGGAAAGCGGGCCTGTAGACACCTTGATTTTAGCTTAGTGAAACTCATTTCAGACTTCTGACCTCTAGAATTATAAATTTCTGTTGTTTTAAGCCACTGAATTTGTGGTAATTTGTTATGGTAGCAATAGGAAATGAATACATACCCATATTATAAAATGAAAAAATAATTGTTTTCCAGAACAACAAAAATGAGTGGCACTGATTTACATTTTTTGGCAAGTCTCTTTAAAGTCTGATTATAACAAGATAGGTAGATTTTTCATCTCGGCTTCTGCATTCAGTTTGTTGGATATCAGGTCATGTTGCCTTTGAGAAACTCTGCTGTACTTTTGTGACAGAACGTGAATGAGAAAGGCAAATAATTTCTCAGTATATAATAAGAATAGTTTTGACCCCATGGCCCTCCTAAAAGGGTCTTAGGGATATACAGGGATGCACCAGACCACACTCTGAGGATCACTGGTACAGGAAGTCAACAGGTTTTACTCCACCCCCAAAAGAACAGATATAGCACTCACAAGAGTGAACTTGTCTGGCCCTAAGGTCATCATTAATATAGTGTGATGATTTTGACATTTCTTCTTTAATTCAAACAATATTTCTAAGAGTTTATTTTGTGCTTGGCACTGTTTTATGGACCGACACTATGTAAGTGAACAAGGTAGATACAGCTCTTGCCCCCATGGAGCTTACATTTTAGTTGCAGAAAACTAATAAGCATTTAAAAAGGTAATTTCAGATACTTCTAAGGCATATAAAGAAAAGTAAGTAATGGGACAAAATGTGAGGGGTGTTTCAGGATGTGGGCAAAGAGCTAGTTTAATTAGGATCTAAAGAAGTGAAGTTAGAGCTGAAATGTGATGGATAAGACGAAAGCACTGGAAAACGTGGAAGAATATTCCACGTAGAAAGAACAGCAGGGCAAAGAGCAGGAAGGAGCTTGGCAAGGCGCACAGAAAGAAAGCCAGTGTGACTTTAGCGTATTCATGAGAGGAATATAATAGGAGAAGAGTGAAAATTCCAACAGGTATAGATCATTAAAATCTTGCAGGACACAGAAAAGACTTAAGGTTTTATTCCAATTGCCATACAAACCCACTGGAGGACATAAGAGGCTGTGGAATGCTCTATATATTTCCTTCTGTCAATTCTTCCACCTTCTCCACGGGCTGCTCTTCAGCCCAACACATTACCCCTTTTTATAATGCGGACTCTCTAGAAAGGCACTGGACCCCAAATAGACACATCTTGCCTCACATAAATTGTTTGTATGCTAACATCAAAAACAGACAGCTCTGGAACCAATCAGGGGAATGTAAATTACAGGTTACTTGTGGAATAACTTCTGCTGTTGGCCAGAGTAGGTGCACAGCCAAAAATGCACTGTGTGAATACAATTGTTTGGCAATTGCTGGTCTGTCAGTTGTCCAAAGCGGTAAGTGTGTGAATGGATTTGTATGGGTAATGACTCTGAAATTAGCAACTAGCTTTTCTCGTCTCTCCATAATACAGGAAAACACATTGGAACTTGGCTCATTTCTGGAGAATTCTTGTGATGATCCTCAGTTGCTCAGAATGCACATTTGGTCGTCATTATCCCTTGTGTAATCAGTTTCTACAAACTATAGGATGAAGTTACAGTGATGTTTACAGAATAAGGGAACATGCTCCACACCTTAATCAAATCATTTAAAGATGAGCCTTCTTAGATAACATGCATTTATATATACGGGTAGTCATTAGATAGTCTTTACTCTGATTTATGCTCTAGAGAAGTAATCTGTCTCCCACTAGAAAACTCCAGATGAACCATGTGCCTAGAATTCTACAAAGTATTTACTATAAATAATATAGTAGAAGCATTTACCAGACAAACCTTTCCACACCGAGATGATGCCGAGAGTCATACAAATACAGAAATGAGTTGAAATCGGCTTTCTAAGGGCCTAAAAACGGTCAGGAATTTGGACCCAATCAGCACACATAACTGCAGGTGCGGTGGCCCCGCTGTTAAAAAGCGGGATCCACGTGAATAATAAGCTTAATCACATTTTCAGAACAGCTGTGGCTACTTGGGCCAGTCTCTCATCATGGCTCCCCAAATATTCTTTTTAATTATCGTGAAATTTTATATTAAACTTAAGCGCAGACTGTATATCAAAGAAAATAAAACTATGTTAATTCCAAGGCGACGTATTTTCAGAGGAATTTAATTCTGACCTCTGGATGCAATGAGGCAGTTTCTCTGCCCCTCTACTTCGGGGAAGGAAGAAAGGAAGGAGGGATGATTCAAACCTGTTGTTCTGCCAAGCAAGTCCTGGACGATTCCGATTTCCAGGGCTCAGAGAGCATGCTTGAAACCTGTGCCTTCCTCCCATGTCGGAAAAGCAGAAAGTTTGCTCTAGCTATGATAAATCTGCACAACGCGGAGATGTTTTTGGCACAAAGCGTACGTTAGAAAGCTGATGATGATTAAACTCGCCCCCATCCCCACCCCCACCCTTGCGGCCCGGGAGTGTTTTCCCTGCATTTAAGAAATGTCCTTCAGCTGCAGGCGTGTGTTTTTGCGACTCCGCGGGTCGGCTGAGTGTCACCCACAGATGTGGCCCGTCTTCCCCTGCGGAGGCGGCGGTCCCCTTCCTCTCTCCGGGCCGTCTCCAGCCCAAGGCCCGCGGCCCAGACTAGGGGAAGGGGAAGGAAGCCCTCGCCGCAAGCCGGCGTCTGGGCCGGCACAAAACACGCCGCCACCAGCAACTTTTCCCCCCTGGCTGCGCGCAACTTTTTGCCTTTTCGCCCAGCACATTCTGTCCCGAGTTTCTGTCCCCTGGGTTTTCCTCCGCTTCCCTCACCTTCTGTCCAGCGGCGCGCGGAGGACCCGGGCTGGCGGGGGCGAGGGGCGCCGGGGCAGCCGCGGCGGAAAGAGAAAAAGGGGAAGGGGAAAGGAGGCTGGGGCGGCGGCGGCGGCGGTGCGGGAGGAGGAACTGGTCAAAGGGGACAGAGACCGGCGAGTGCCCGAAAAGGAAAGCGACGCCACGGTCTGCCGCAGTCGGAATAAAGTTCGCGCCCTTTCCTCGGCGATTCTCTCTTTGACAGCTAGGCGCTGGCGGCCACCTCCACCTCCACGCCCGCACCCCCCGGGGGGCGCCAAAGTTGTTTTTCCATCCCCACCAGGAGCGGGGGGAGCAGTAACAGGGCGTGGGGGGGCGAGAAATATACATCCTCCCTCACGAAACCCCTAGAAATCTGAGGACAAACAACAACAAAACTAACCCACTTCTATTTTGCAAAAGGGAAGCAACATTGTAGTCACGACATTTTTGCAGAGAGGAGAAACTTGTGGGGCTTGCAAATCCGCCCCAGGTCACCTCGTCCGAGGGTCTCTCCCCCGCCCCCCGCAGCAGCCTCCACCCGGGACAGTCCGTTCCCTTTTTCTTTCTTTTTTTTTTTTTCTTTTTTGTCCCGAGGAGCCGGGGGAACTCTGCAGGCTCCGACTTGGAGAGCGAGGGCGACCCTGGGCGCGTGTGTAAATCAGTCACCTGAGCGCAGAGGGGCCGCGGCGAGGGCGCGCGCGGGCGGGCGGGCGGGGAGAGGCGGAGGCGGCGAGAGCGGCGGCCCGGAGGAAATCGGGAGGGGGAGGGAAAGAAAGGCCGAGACAGAAGGAGCGAGAGGCGGCCGAGGGGCTGGTCCAGGCGCGGCCGCTAAGAGGAGACCAAGAGGCGGGGGCTGCACTTGACAACCAGCATGCCGAGATGGTAAGAAGTTTCCACCCTCCTTTCCTTTTTATTCTAGACTTCGTCAGACGTGAGCCCCGTGCCCGCGCGCCCCTGGGGCCGCCCGGGGGCCGTGTTTTCCTCAAGTCCGGCGGCGTGAGGTGGAGGGGGGCGCTGAGGAGGGCGGGCAGAGGAGAACCCCAGCCCAACCTGGCCCCTGCCGTGCTCCCGAAATTTCCCCCCAACTTGGCCCAAGTTTGCGAGGAGAGCTCAGGGTGGGAGGTGTGTGTGTGTGTGTGTGAGAGAGAGAGAGAGGGGGGGGCTCGGGAAGTTCGCCCCCTCTCGCGGCGGGCGAGGAAAGGTGAGCGCGGCCGGCGAGCGAGAGGCTCCAGGGAGTTGGGACGGGCTGGGGAGGACGGAGTGGAGGGGAGGCGGGGGATGAATGGAGCGCTGGAGGGAGCTCGGGGCGGAGAGCAAAGCGTTTTGGACAACGGTAACTTTTAAAACTTGCCGGCGAGTGAGGGCCGGGCGGCTGGGCGTGGGCGCCTGGGCGCGCTGGTGCGCCGCGCGGCGGGGACACAGCCGCCGGGTCCCGGCACCTTGGCGTTTCCCCTCCCCTCTCCCTCGCGTTCCGCAACCCTCCCTTTGTAAATGAAGAAAACGTAGGAAGTGCTCCTGGAGGCTTTATGAAGAATGTGCAAAACGTAGGGCAGGAAAATAAACCCGAGAGAGACGGAGATTTTTGAGGTGCAATTTTAAAGGAGCCCGTTTGTTCTCCTTACACATTGACTGCAGGGTGGCATTTGGGGCCCGGGGAGGGGACAGAATTAAAAAAAAAGAAAGAAAAGTGAATGAAATCCCCTGTGTAGTGAGGCTAAATAAGAAAAGTTCCAAGGGCAAGTGGTGGAGGAGATGGGAAGGCGAGATTCGAGCCCAGCTCCTCTCCTCGGAGCGGCTTCTCCGCAGCGAGGCAGCGTGCAGTGAGTTCTCCTGGTGATGAGCGCTCTGTCCGCTTTCGGGGAAGTGATTTGTTAGAAATGGGGTTGGACCACTCCCTTCCCTTTAGTTTGCTTCCACCCAGAGCTGCTATTGTTACCCCCACTTGGGGATCTGATCTACCGTTCTGCATGTAGATGGAATATGTAGGAAAAAGGGAGATAGCGGGTTGGCGTTTTTTTCCTCTTCCCTTCCCCCTAATGTGACATCTCTTGTTTCAGTGATCAAAGTCACAACTGGAGTGTAGGAGATGCGACTGTCAGATGTAGGCACGCGCGCGCACACACACACACACACACACAAAAGTAGCATGCGCCCAAGACTGTGGTTACAGTAACGCTGACAGAAATTAAAGTGGTTTTGAAAGCAGCGTGCGATTTATAGTGGTTCCCATTTACCTTAGAGTCAAGCTGTTGTAAAGCTGATGTACGAAAGATAACATAAAATAATCCTGTGTACCCAGGATTAAAGTGGCAGAAAGTGGCCTGCCTTATTAATTTTTATGTACTTCGCGGACAGTTGCAGTGGTTGGAACCTGTTTTTTAAGTGGAGGCGTCAAAGCAAAATATTAAAGATACTTAGTGCTTGAGTTTTTTCTTCTAGCGGCATCTACCTAAAAACACTGTAAAGCCGGTTGTAGGTATTATTTTTCTTCCCTTTCCCCCAGCCTACATTCTATTTGTCTACACATCTATTCCCAGATACTAATCATTTTGAAAAGTGGCTAAATCCATTTGTTATCCACTGCTTTGTATTCTGCAGTTTCAGACGTTAACTGTGCACACACGTACATGTTTTAACTGGAGGAATTTATTTCTGGCACTGTTATTTAGTGTGTCTGATTTGAAGACGTAGTCAGGAGTAGTGAGACCTCATACAAGTTAATAGAACTTCCTTTTTACCCTTTGGGCTTACACACACACAAAATCCCTTGTGAACCTTTATAGAGTATCTGTGTTTTATGTTGTATTTGTAGCTGTTTCATTTAAACTCTTAAGCCTTAATGAAGTTCTTAGTTGTAGCTACTCTTTCTGTTCCTGGAGAGCAGAGTATTTAAAATCCAGATTGCTAATCACTCTACCAAGTACAAGAGTATCTTCACCTGAGGGAAATAATACTGAACCTGAATGTGAACTCTGTTTGAGTATCTTGTGAGAAACGTCTGAAACTGTCTTTTCTTCCCCCTTGAGAATATTAAGTTCGGTGGTGTTTGCATGTAAAACTTTGAACAAGAACCAACCCCCTGTGATTTTTAAAAATAAATATTAAGAAAATATTAAGAGCAGTTATACATTTCCCAATACCTAATTTTTTTTTTCTTCTACCTGAAATGTAAGAGATCTGTCAGGCAGGGATATGTGATTACAAAAAGAAGCAGACAAAAGCAGAGCTGACTATTGCTATATTAAAATGTAAGTGTTACAGTTTGAATTTTCAAGTGAGAGTTTTTGAGTTCAGTGCTTTACATAACATTTTGTCCTAATCTTGCTTGCTGTCAGGGATGTTTCATGGTTGTGCAATTGCTGCAGTCAAGAATGCCAATTTGCATTCCAGGAGTGTCATTTGATTACTTTTATCTGCACAGCTCCAAGACCGGCCCAGACCTCTCGTTTCATCTTGCCATGTCACGAGTCAATGCTGTGTCGTCTTTTCAAAAATCTGCCTGATTTAGACAAGAAAGAAAAGTACTTTCATGTTGCAGCCGCAGTCCCCTGCTAACTTGTCAGCAGCAGGATATGATTCACTTGGGCCCAGAAGAATGGAACAGAGAGGCGGGTTAGGCGGTTCAATAAAACCCACGGACAGGTAGTGTGTGACATCCCCAGAGAGCCACAGTTAATGAAGAACAGGTCTGCTTAGTTCTCCACACGCTGACCTGGTGCTGTCCCCACAGTTTTCTCATTTGATCTTTCCCAGCAAATTGATCTTTTCTTGTATTTTTTTGCCTTCCAAGTTAGTCCTTGTGGGACTGAAATTAGCAGAGCAACTTAAGTTGGATAATACAGCTGTTCAGAAAAGAAGAAATTGGACACTGGCTCAAAAAGGGGCGGGGGTTGGGGGTGGAGGGAGCTATTCTTTTTGTTGTTCCTGGGAATATTTCTTATTTTAAGGGAGACCAGAATAGGTGATGACTTGAAGTTAGTGGTTCCCTTTATTTTTCATTTTATAGTTAAGGTTCAGCACCACTGTAAATATTAAGTATGTGAAAGATGGCTCTTATGCGTGTGAGGAGTTCAATTTAGTATTTCTTTTTTTCAATTTAGCATTTTTCGTATTCATTTGTTTGAAATGATTTGCCAGTCGACTATGGGGCTTTTTATGGCTATTGTAAGATAGACTAAATATCAATGGTGTACTTCAACTATATTATTTATAGTCTTCTAAATAACTGCTATCCTAAAATATCCAATACTGAAACACAGAAAAGATTAAACAAATTAGAAGGTCATTACCAGTGTTGTGTGTAAATACTTGGTATGTGTAAATGTTTTCTACAGTTACCATCAGCATCTTTTGTTTTAGGGTAACTCCATAGATACACTGTTAATAATTAAAAAATAAATTTCAAGATTCTGCATTTAAATGTAGGTTTTTAGAACTGAGACCAGATCACGTTTGAATTTCTGTAGATATTCTATATATGTTACTTGTTTTTTGAGATGAAAATTAATTTTAACTAGCTTGGTAAATCTAAGTTGGGGGTGCATGTATAGTTTAAACAGGTTAAAGTTTCATTCTAGAATTTTCTATATAAAGCTTAGGTTGGAAGCAATTAATAGATTAAGTGAATGTGGATATAAGGAGCAGTGCTTTCTGAATTCCTCTGCAGATGGGCTCATTTACCATCTACATCCTTGCAAGAAACAGTTGAAAACATTTTTTGTGGAAGGGGAGGCAGCCTCAAATCTTTTCTGTTGGATGGGAATTACATAGGATCATTGGTTAGTAAACTCCTCTCTGAAGAGCTAGAGGGAGCCTTATGATTTTATTAGATATACTTAAGGTTAAAAAAAAAATCAGTGGCAATCAGAATGTTGTAGAATAGGAGTAGATAATGAATACTCGCTTAATGTTTAGGCTTGGAGGTGCTATAGGGTTTTTTTTGTGTTGTTTTTTAAGCTGTGACAAAAGCAACGGAACTTTCTACAAGAACAATTAAGTAGTCAGCTAAGAAATCTAGGGTTCTACCTTTTATGTGATTGAAGATCAAGCAAAATGCAACCAAATACATTTTAAATCTGATTTGGTTTGCTAAATACTGTTTGTTGTTTTGCCAACTGAAGGAGTTCTGTTAGGAGGCCACTCTTCAAAGTTCTATTAAAAGTAACTTCCTACCAAATCACTGAAGAGGGGAATACCTTCTTTCAGTTCAGTAAGGACAACCTCCTTTCTGTAAATAATGGTTTTGAAGTAGTTCTACATACAACTGCCGTACTCTGGAGAGAAAACTCCTTTAGAATAAATGCTTCGTTTATAAGCATAAAATAGTAAACCATTTATAAAGCTGATATATTATGAATCAATAAGTAAGTTAAATTTAAAGAAATAGAACTTAAGTGGTATTAAATTCAATATTTGTTGTTTAATTTCACAGTTGTTTAGCAGTCTTTCCACTAAAATTTGTAATATGTTTACATTAAAGAGTCATTGATCATAATTGCTCTTTAATATTTATATACTAGTTTTTAGTAGCATTACTTTGGACAGACTTATTTACCATTTAAGTAAATAACATAATCCAGTGAGAGAAACTACCCAGATTTGTCTTTTTTTCATCTTTCACACAGTAACTCTTATTATGTTGCTAGCCAATAAAAGTCTTTATTTGTTGCTTATTAGAATCCTCAGTACACTCAAGAGTTCAGCTATAATTTAATTTGGCTGTTCAAAGAGGCTCCCTTGTTTTAAAACTTGTTCTCAGTATGCTTTTACCATTTATTGTGAACCTATATCCTAACTCATGCATATGCATAGGATGATTTTACAGATAATCATTTTTTAAGGTAATGCCATAGCACAGTCATAACTTCTTTAAAAAAAATTGATACCTAACAATGTCGTGGGTTTTTTTTTGTTTTTGGCTTTATTTTTCCCTTGACATTCTGGAACATTTTTTTTTCTTGGTGGTTTAAATAGTTTTGCTTTATAATTTTAAAATCAGTTCCCCAAGGTATACGACCTTCCCTTAAGGTATAGTGAGGACACTAACCAAAAAAAAAAATTTTAAAAATTCAATAATTAAGAATGTTAGTTGAGGACATTTTACTTTTACAGTCACTTGGAATTACAAAAAATTTGCCTTGTACTTCACACATTGCTAGCATGATAAATTCAGTTTCCTTATAGTAAGCTACTGGGAAGTTTTGCAATGAATGGAAGATGGCTGGAGAGCTCTGGTGATATTTGTAACAAATCATGTTCACTGAAAACTAGGACTTTAAAACTCTAAGATGAGTATCAGGAATTCTTCCACAAGGAAGGCCGAATGTGGAACTGCTAAATGAGTCATTGCATGTATATCTTACCAGTGGGAATCACATCAAACCAGCTCTCTAGATACAGTATTTAATAGTTGTCAAAATGTACAGTATTGTCTTGGAACTTGTGGTTCATGAGTTCATAGTTCCAGCTTTTTTGTGTTTAGTACAAAGATGTAACAACCCACACAAAACATTTTTCTCTTATTATGACCTTACATTTGCCAAAGTGCCCCATGCTGAAATTCCTTTTCAGTATCCTTTTTTTTTTTTTAGTCCAAAGCCAGACGTGTACCCAGACACAAAAGCCTCTGTGTATAGCAAGCTGTTTTAAATATTGTGACTCCACGATGTGCTGTCCTTTCTCTGCTTGAGCCAAGGATCTCTGCTCAGTGTCTGTGGATTACCAAGCTCCTTCTTTATTGTACCTCTTGTCAACTATTCCTATTCATTTAACCTTTCATTAGTGTCTGTGCAGCTTCACTGTCTAGAAATGCAACGAAAACCCGAAAGGCCCCACTGTCACAGTTATTAGATTTCTCGGTCACATCCCAGCAACCATAAAGAAGTAAGAGTCGACACTATTGTCGTGCGTGCTGCTGTCCCGGGGTGCAGCTCTTCTGTGCACGTCAAGGACATGTGCCACATGTTGATATGCATCCCAGGGATAAATGCCCAACATGGGGGATAGGCTGATGCTGGCAGTAATGAGCTTTGTAGGAGTTATTGCAAAGACCAACAGTTTGTGAAGGAATTTTGCTTAACAGGCCAAGGAGATAGACAGAGTTGAGGGCTGCCAAGATTTGCCTGTGCTGGAGCTTGTCAGTCACATTGTTTTCATCTAAACTTCATTTGAGGGGAAAATTGAATACGTTTGACAGCAATGAAAAGTCTTATTTTCATTTTTTAATCTTTCAGAGGACAAAAGTGATATTTCTTGTGACTAGTATATTAGAACTAAGTATTTTTTATACTGACTGAATTGTATGAATGGATCTATTAGCAGTTTATCTTCTTACATATCTAGAAGAAACATACTTCGTAGATGTATATGTTTTGAAATCTGTGTAAAAATATTGTAGCCTATTTTCCTATGCTACATGATTCTTTAAAAATGCAGTTGCTTTGTTGTCTTAATGTAAAGGAAAAACAGGATGAATATCAGATCATTTTCAAGTCCTAATAAAGACAAATAATTGTAGATTTTGCATTGGAAAATATTACATTGACATCTTAGAAGATTCATAGAATTACTTTTTAAGAATTTTCAAAACATTTAAATAGAAAATAGTAAATTATAATACCTCATCTCTCCTTACCAAAAGTTCATTTTTTTAAGCAAGGAAAATCTATGTTACCAAAGCTGAATAAAACAATTTTGTCTTTCTCATTTAAATAATTTTTGTCAGTTTACCAAACTCTTTGGGACTCTCCAATAACTTTGCAAATATATTATCACCAAATCCCTGTAAAGTTGTTGTTTTTTACTTGACCCAACTTTTTTTAGCCAAGGCTGACTTTTTAATAGTTGTATTTAAAACTTTCTCTTTTCATGATGTCTTATGAATGTATTAATTGACTTAGTTATCCTTGTTTTGGGGAAGAGAGATGAGCTATTTTTCCACACTCCTTCCCTCAGATAGGATGCATTCTTCCAGGGAAAAATATATATTCAGTAATTGACAGCTAAGTGCCCAGCCAGGGCACATTCTGGTCTCTTGCTCATTGGGTGGAAATTCTGTATACGTTATATGTAAATGAATCTGTCTTGATCATCTGAGGTGACCTGGTAGCCTTCTCACAGACAAGGCAAGGGTATATTAACTTTCCCTAACTGTCCTGTTTCCATTCATTATGGTTTGTGTTGGGTGAAGTAGAAGAGGAAAGAGGGACTTGTAAGGCCATAACGTCAGCCATACCTCCCCCCACTCAAAACACACCCTTGGAAGTAGGCCAGAGCTACATGGTAATTAAAGAGAAAAAGAATACATGGCAGTAGCTACTCTCTCTCGCAACCCTGTGCCTAGTCTTCATCCAGTCAGTATCTCAGGACAGGGAGGTACTGCACCATTATCCACTCTAGAGTTAGAATAGCCCTGGGACTGGGTTTCAAGATAGGCCCCATTCTATTCCACCCAGGTTTGAAAGCCTGCACTTCGTCATTTGTAAATCAAGTGAGTTTGGTAATTTCTAAGTTATTTTTGAGTTGGAATATTTTATATTTTATGTGATAGTACTATATAATCATAGCAGATTACTATTTTTAATAGGTGTATTGAGATGTAATATACCAAACAATTCACCTGTTAAAAATATCCGATTAATATTTTATTTTACGGATATTGCACTTTTTATTTATCCATTCATCCAGGGATACACCTTTTGGTTCTTATTATGAATAATGCAGCTGTGAACATTTGTGTACAAGTGTTTCGTTTTCATTTTTGTCAGATATATACTTAGGAGTAGAATTGCAACCATCTTTAACTTTTGAGGAACTGCCACATCATTTTCCGAAGCAGCTGCTTGCTTTTTTACCTTTCTACCAGTGGATGTGTGAGTTTTCTAATCTCTCCACATCCTCCCAAATTTGTTATGGTCTTTTAATTTTAACCATCCTGGTGGGTATGAAGTGGTTTTGATTTGCATTTCCCTGATGGCTTATGGTATTGAGCATCTTTTCATGTGCTTATTGGCCATTTGTAGATCTCTATATAACAGATTAATGTCTCTTAGATCCTTTACCCATTTTTCACTTAGGTTATTTGTCTTTTCATTGTTGAGTTATAAGAGCTTTTTATATATTCTGGACAGAAGTCCTCTATTAGATACGAAATTTACAAATATTTACTCTCTGTGGGTTGTCTTGATTTTTTTGATGGTGTCCTCTGAAGCACAGACACCTTAAATTTTGATGAAGTCAAACTTATTTTTTCTTTTGTCATTTGTGTTTTTGGTGTGCTAAGGAACACTGTCTAACCCAAGGTCATAAAGATTTACCATTGTTTTCTTCTAAGAATATAATAGTTTGAACTCATATACTTAGGTCTTTATTTGGGTTAACTTTTGTGTATAATATGAAGTAGGGATCCAGCTTCATTCTTTTGAATGTGGATATCCAGTTGTTCCCAGGACCATTTGTAGAAAAGAGAATTCTTAACTCCATTGAATTATCATGGCACATTTGTGGAAAATTATTTGTAGATGTAAGGGCTTATTTCTAGACTCTCCATTTTGTTCCATTGATAAGTGTGTCTATCCTTTGCAAGTACCACACTGCCAAAATTACTGTAGCTTTGCATTAAGTTTGCAACTGACAAATGTGAGTCTCCCAACTTTGTCCTTCTTTTTCAAATTATTTCAGTATTCTTGGTTCCTTAGTTTATTAAAAAAATTTGTGTGTGGTAAAAAGCATATAACATAAAATTGAACAACTTCAACAGTGTTAAATGTATGGTATAGAGAGTATTAACTGCATCTTCTTGTGCAATACATTTTCAGAATTTTGTCATCTTGCAGAACTGAAACTCTATTACCTGTTGAACAACTCCCATTTTCCCCTCTCTTCACAGCTCCTGGCAACCACCATTTCACTTTCTAAGAGTTTCACTACTTTAAATACTTCATATGAAAAATAAATAAATAAATACATAAATACTTCGTATGAGTAGAATCATGCAGTGTTTTCCTGTAATGGTCTTATTTCATTTAACATAATGTCCTTGAGGTTCATCCAGTATTATAGCACATGACAGGATTTTTTTCTTTTTTAAGATTGAATAATATTTCATTGGCTACTGGGTGGCTCAGTGGGTTAAGCATCTGCCTTCGGCTCAGGTAATGATCTCAGGATCCTGGGATCAAGCCCTCTGTCAGGCTCACTGCTCAGCGGGGAGTCTGCTTCTCCCTCTCCCTCTGCCCCTCCCCTGCTTGTGCTGCGTGCTTCAAATAAATAAAATCTTTAAAAAAAATTGAATTATATTTCATTGTGTGTACATTTTCTTTACCCATTCATCTATAGATGGACATTTAGGTTGAGTCCACCTCTTGGCTATTGTGAATAAATGCTGCAGTGAACATGGATGTGCAAATAACTCTGCAAGATTGTGCTTGCAGTTCTTTTGGATATATACCCAGGAATGGGGTTGCTGCATCATATAGTAATTCTATTTTTAATTTTTTGAAGAACCTTCATACTATTTTCCATAGCTGCTGCCCTGTTTTACATTCCCACCAACAGTGCACAAAAGTTTCAGTTTTTCCATATTTTTGCCAACATTTTGCCAACTTATTTTTTTCTTTTTTTTTAAAGATTTTTATTTATTTATTTGACAGAGACACAGCTAGAGAGGGAACACAAGCAGGGGGAGTGGGAGAGGGAGAAGCAGGCTTCCCGCTGAGCAGGGAGCCCAATGCTGGGCTCGATCCCAGGACCCTGGGATCATGACCCCAGCCGGAGGCAGACGCTTAACAACTGAGCCACCCAGTCACCCCTTTTTCTTTTTCTTTTTTTTTTTTTTTTTAAATAGTGGCCCTTCTAAAGGTGTGAGGTGATAATCTCTTTGTGGTTTTGATTTGTATTCCCCTGGTCATTAGTATTGTTGAGCATCATTTCGTATGCTTCTTGGCCATTTTCATATATATTTCTTAGAGAAATGTCTATTCAAGTCCTTTGCCCATTTTTAAATCAGATGATTTAATTGTTGTTGAGTTTTAGGAGTTCCTTATATATTCTGGATATTAATTTCTTCTCAGAAATGCGGTTTGCAAATGTTTTTGTCTATTCAATATGTTGTTTTTTCACTTTGTTGATAACTTCCTTTGCATACATAAGTTTTTTAAGTTTGATGTAGTTCCATTTGTTCTTTTGTTGCCCTTAGCAGTTACCTTTAAAACTCAGATTTATCTTATCCTCAGAAGTGTATAGGCTACATTAAGAGAGTACCTCTACCGTACGGGTAAAGAACTCTTGGTGGTACTTAGGGGATAAGAAATGTGCCATTTAGTAGGCAAAAGATGATAACTTTTAGTTGCCTGTGTGACTCCCTGGTTTGACTTTGATGTTTCTTAATTATCATTGAGTTTAAAAGTATGCTAGGTGTTCTGTATGATAAGGGGGACACTTCGTGCCCTAGGGTGGACTTAAGTACCTAGAGATAATTGTTTTGGGTTTTATAAATACCTCAAAAGGAAAGGGAAAAAAATTGAGAAAATTTGCCTTCCTAGACATTCTGTTGTAATCAACAGTGCTTAAAGCTGAAAACTGTTGTATGATCTCAAACCCAAACTAACTGGTCCAGTTAAGTTTTAAATAAATACCGTGTTCAAATCTGGCATGGCACATTTGGAAACATCAGCTTGTTTTTAAAGTTTACATGGCAAATACTGTAATTAACATACCTCATAGTCGAATTAGAAAAACTTGAAAACAAATGAAAGGTAAACTAATTTGGAGGCAGCGATGTTGTATCATTGTTGAATTAAAAAGAACAAAACTGTTCCCTTAAAGTTCTAATTTTCTCTTTATTCATGCCATTAAAGACCTGTATTTATGTCCATCTAAGTAATTGCTTTTCTGGTATTCTAATGGGCTGTTCTTACTTAACTGCATTGTCTATTTTTGGCCTTTTCCCAGTTATTTTGGATAAAAGTTTCATTATTCATTCAGTATCAACTTAATTAGATGGTCAACTGATCAAATATATATGGGGAGAGTATGTACTTTTATTTTGCTTATCAGTGCTTTACATATATAAATAGTAAGTAGCTGATTTAAAATTGTATCTCCTATTTTGAGGATTTACTTTTTTCCTTGTGAAAATTCTGTAGAGGATTTAAAATCATTTATAAAGATAGGCATGGTAGAAAATTTTATATTTACCAGACAGATTTTTGGTTATATATACATTTCATTGTATTAAATGACACATTTTGTTAATGTTGAACAAAAAGTTAATGCTACTTTTGGAATGACAAAATCGTGTTCTTGCTATCTTTCATGGTTTGGGGACATTAAAAAGGTAATTAACTGGAACAATACAGACATAGAAAGAAAGTCACTCAGTTTTCTGTCCTGTGGTATCTAATCTCCCTGTAATACACATTTCACTCTCTAGTGGATTAGGGAAGTTTATTCTGTCAACATGTACATATGCTAGCCAGTATGCTTCTGGAAGTACAATGTGATAGTTCACATTCTCCTCTCATTCAGAGTGGTGATTGGAAACACAACATTATATGTGTTTGAATTGATTTTTGATAGGTTAACATATTAATTAACTTCAGAGTGCATTAACTCTAAGTGATATTAAAAAATAAACATTTTATAAACCTAGAAATTCTGCCAGGTGTTGAGCTATATTTTTCACCCTATGAGTGTCCCATGTAAAAAGTATTTTCACATAAAGGGCTTATGTCTGTCCATTGGTCTTTCAGCTTCACTACGTCTATGAACAGCAACCAGTCACTGACAAGACATTTTTGTGTACGGAGGACAGTGATCATTAGATCTAATGGAGTGAGTGTGTGTGTGTGTGTGTGTGTGTGTGTGAGAGAGAGAGATCCATGAGAAACCGACAGTTTGCAACTCCTTGTTGGGGAGGGAGAATACAGAATAGTATGGTTTATTGAAATTTGTGGGGGGGACAGTAGGGATTGGTTTACTGTTATATTTTCATAGTGTAGTAAGTAATACCTGGCATGTTGTTTTTTGTAGTTTCGGGTATATGTGTGGATGGCATAGGTGAATATTAAGTGTATTGCTGAATGTTTTACTAATGTCAAATTGTATTTCTGAAATACATATAAACCAGAGTAATAAATCTGTTCACAGTAAACAATAAATGTTTGCTTACTGTATGTAAAATAACTGGTTGCAGACGTGTATGAATTGATAAAAATAAAAGATGTTTTAAAAAATTGCAGGTTTTTATATTCATGCTGTACATTTGGCATAGGCATGGGAGTTCTAGTTGTCTTCATTTTCCAAGGTCGATACAACTTTTAATTATTTTCTAATCCAATAACTTAATAGGCAATTGCATTTCTGTGATATACATGACACTCGATTAGGTGCTGTAGGTATTACAGATGAAGTAGAAGCTATAACCCTAACATTAAGGAGCATGAAGTTCACGTGCAGGAACATGTTCATTATCTTAGCATGACTGTAGTCCAGGGTCTGCCTCTGGTCTTTGTATGCTTAGAGATCTAATTTTATCTCTATGCCTTTGCAAGAGATCCGTCCTTCATGGGCTCATGCAGGATGTTCACTGACAGAGGGATGGAGAATAGATACATGCATGCATACACACATGATGTGTGACCATGTGTGTATCTGCATACCAAATTAGTGGAAATACTCATATACTCATATTGGCATGCTTAGCACATTCTTTGCTTCACAGGCAAATTTAAGTAGGGAGTGAAATTATAATCCAAACGTTGCTCATCGCTACTTTATGAGTTTGGGATTTGAGCAGAGAATATTAGGGATGCAGGTGGAGGGCGTAAGGGCCTCTTCTCGCTTCAGAGAAAGCCTTTCTAGCAGCCTCTATGATTACAGTGCACACTTTGGACTCCTGTCTCCTGGACTGTGTTTGGAAGAGCATTGGCAAAATTTACTCCTCTCGCTTTTTTTCTTCCTATTCCCCTTTTAATTGACAAATTCTTTTTCTCTAAATATGTTAATATTCTCAAGCAGATATTAGTCTAACTGTCTTGGGAGCTACTTGTTAAGGTGACTTTGCATCTGCTTGGTTTTTATGGATCTAATGCAGATGGCAATCTCATTTCATTCATTTTAAATTTCTTGGGAGATACCTTATATGTAATGTGTTTTGTATATGAGAATGGAGGGAGGCCATAGGATAAGACAGCAGTTTTCTGGGGGAAAAGAGATGTATGTTGTTTTTAAAAAACAGTAAAAAAGCTTTGAGACAAGTTAAATATGTGGTAGAGAAAGTTTCCGTTGTTAAATACCTTATAGAGATTTAGATCTGAGATTGGCCTTCTATATATAGGTGGAATAAACTGCAGTAGCGATATGTATATTTACAGAGATTTAATCTCTGCATCTACTTTCTATGTGATAGAAAAAATTTTCAATTACTTTGGGCTTCTCTTTTATATCATACAATTAGGGTCAAGGTAAGATTTTAAAGATTCCTAATGTGTCATACTGTGCGATGCTCAACAACATTTCTTTATATTGTATTATTTTATGGATGCCAAAAGGACTCAAAAGCTAATGCTATACCTTTAACTTTATTAGTTGATTCCAGCAACTTCCCAGTTTGTTCCCCACCCCCTTTGTTTTTTACTTTAGTCTTTTGTTCTGTTTAAAACACTTCCATATCAATTAGATTCCAACTAAAGAGAAAAATTTATTAAGGGAAGAGGGGGTAGAAGGATGAGGCACTGAACATCCACTGGATGCCAGCCAGATAGATGTTGGTGGACTAGGGAATAACCTGTTGTGGTTTCCTTAGATATAGTCTGACTTTTATCCTTACATCCATATTTTCAGTCTGCAGTCTGTAAGTTTCATAGCAGTCATGGTACAATTGTGTAATGTGGGAATGTTCTTCTTTAAAACCACAGGACTTAATACATTCCAAATTTTAAATTTGAAAAGGTGTCAGAAGTAAAAATAAAGTGGGAGTGATAATGGAGAGAATGGAGGAATTACACGGGAAATGTTGGACACTGATAAAGATAGAAAAATACATCAAAAAACAAAGGGCCTGTTAAAATGAGTGGCATGAGACTTGTTTTTATGTGCTTCTCCAATACCTGTGTTCACCATATTTTTTTTAAAGATTTATTCATTTTATGGAGAGAAAGAGAATGCAAACAGAGGGAGGGGCAGAGGGAGAGAACAGACTCCTGCTCAGGGCTTCATCTCACAAACCTGAGATCCTGACTTGAGCCAAAACCAAGTCAGACGCTTAACCCACTGAGCCACCCAGGTGCTCCCACCATTGTTTTCCCCAGCATCTATTAGGGTTTCTGCCTCTTGTGTTCCTCATCTGCTTGGCAAGACCTGTTAGATCCGTCTCCCAGTTACCACCCATTTACTACTTCTGCTGCCATTACCCAGGTCCACAGCACCATCATCTTTTACCTGACATGCTCTAGTGTCCTCTAACTGGTCAGGTGCTTCCACTCTTGCCTCCTGCTCACTACACTCAGACCACTCTTGACGGAGAAATTACTTCCTGTCTCAGAACCTTCCAGTGACTTCCTATCACACCTGCAGTGTAATCAAACCCTATTGTAACTGAAAAGCATATGTAAGATGAGAGAGATCCCTACCTAAGATTCCATCACTGTTTTCTATCACTGTTCACTCTGCTCCTATCATACTGACCTAGCTTTTACTGAACGTGCCAAATTTGTACCTACCTCAGGCCTTTGCACATGTTTTTCCATCTGCCTGGAATGCTCTTCTCCCACCTTTTGTGCATGGCTTCCTTCCTCATTTCATTTAGGTCTCTCAAGTGTCACTCCTTCAAAGAGCACTGCCTGACAATTTTCTTCCCCCTGCTGTCTCCACATTGTATGTTTCTCTGACCTTTTACTCTGCTTTGTTTGTTGATAGCATTTGTCACCGTTTGAAAATATATATATTTGTTTATATGTAGTTTATTATCTCTCCCCTCCCTGCTGGGATACCAAGCTCCATAAGAACTGGGACCTTTGCTTGTCTTGTTAATTTCTCAATTTCCCCTACCTGTACCAATGCCTATTGTCGGAAACACTCAACATATTTTTTTTATACATTCATTCACTCACACACATTCTTTATCAATTTTTATCAGGTCTTAGTTATTCTGTGGAGGGTTATTTATGGCATCTGCTATTGCAGTTTTCTGAACTGCTTGTTGGAATGGTAGTTTCCATGCATGTAAACCTCCCAACAATTTTGCAAAAATTGTCCTATAAGATATGAGAAAAATATATTAGAAATTTGATTTATCTCATTCTTCCTTTTTCTGTGTGTTTTAACAGTGTACATGATGTCTTAATTTAGTAGATACGTAAGGGATATATTGTGTAATCAAAAAAAAACACAGACTTTGACTTGAGCCTGATCTGGACAAGCATGGCTAACTTTGTTTAAAGCAAATTGTAACTCTATAGTCCGGCTATTTCATAGATTTTGTGCTGTTGAATACCAATAGGGTGGTGATACCACTGGTGAAAGTGTGTAAAATCTTTCTCATTATTCAGAAAATCACTCACGTCTAATGTTGGGTTGAGAGTGAGACATTATATATGAAATTCAGCGTACATGTGTTTATGAATATATATTCCCTAATACTCCAACCTCTAATGGAGTTTTTAACTCTCGTGAGTTAAAGTGTGCTTATTCTGGGGCCCCCTTTGTATCTATACTAACTTTTATGTGGAGGTATGTGAGCTACTTTTTCCTCATCTTGAATAATTTAGGCTTTTTAATGAAGCTGAACCTGGATACTTCGGTTTTCTGTGACTTCAGTTTTTTTAAGCATCTTTATTGAGATACAATTTACACACCATACGATTTACCCCTGTGACTAAGCTTTACACTTCCATTTTGTAATTACATGAAATTTTGAAGACAGTCTAGTTAGGTCTTCGTTGTAATACCTTCTTAAGTTAAATGAAGTTTTATAACATTTGAAGCACTTGTTAATAAAATATTTGAAAGGATTCATAAACTTGAGTGAAGCATTGAAGTAAATAAGATACTAGTAAACTAAGGAAACTTGAAAACCATAAATAAATGGATACAAGTAAATATTATTCTTTATGAAATAGTCGCCTTAGCTTAAAATGGTGTCACAGCTTAAAATGTTTTTAGAGCTGTCCATTTGACATTGGCTTTGGACAGCCTGTATCTTAATTATTATATCTTTAGTGCTGGCAAATTTTTTATGAAATAAATTTTGATTTTCTGAATCATCCAAACAAAAGTTAAGCCTGACTAACATGGTGGGTGGATGAATCCAGATGAATCCATTTTGGGTAAGAAAAAAAAAATGAGCACAATTGATTTTTCTTATATAGTTTATAAATTGGCTCTGGAAGTAGTTACAAATGAATTCCAGAACCGTTTTGAACAGTAGTAGTGTTATTGGAAAAGTGCAATGTCCTGAGGTGACAATAGAAACATTGATTTTTTTTTTTCCCCTACCAGCAGTGGACCTTCTTTAAATCCATAGAAACTCATTTGGCTATATAAGAATTGGTGTGAGACTTTATGCATATATGGAGTCATGCATACATACATGCATGCTTATAAACATCTTTCCACCTACCAAATTTTGTTAGTATTTTGTACTCTTAAGTAATTCTGCTTCATATGGCAAATACCTAATAAATTCTACCTCAGGATAAATCTTGTGGAATTTCAGTAAAATTATTCTAAGCTGTGGCCTGAGAAGGCCCCTGAAGGCAAGGGATACAAAGAAAAATTTTGACTAAGATGTGATTTATATAGAGTTCTTTGGCTACAAATTAGAGTGATTGTCACATAGCTTGTATATTTAGTGCAGCAAATCTGTGTGTGTCAGGCATAAATAAATAGGGACAATAGAAAGAAAGCTAGTAAAGTACAAATTTGTGCACATAAACTTTTTAAGGCAGTCTTATCCATATCTATATGACAGGAGTCAAAGGGGAAAGTAGCTGCTCAAGAGGAACAGGATTTTCTTTCATTTTTTCGTTCTTAAAGATTTGGTTTTGAATTCCTGTAAGTTGTGGTTCACGGTAACCCCAGTATCTTTATGATGACTTCTGGTTATCAATTAAGAAAAGTATTAGTTAATGCCTTCTTGGAAAATCCTGTGTTGAATTTCTTTTCAATTCCTCTTTACCCTCCTCATCATAAAATGCTAATTTTGCATGGGATCTGTAGATCTTGGCAAAATCTTGTCATTAAAAATAATACAAGCAATTTTGAAAATTCAGTCTATCTTGTGAAGATGTACCCTATCTAGAAAGTTTATAGATATTTTTTTCAGGAATGATAGTTCAAGAAATAAGAAAGAATGGAATAAATTCAACTCCAGAAAAATTAATTCTAGATCGTTTTCTTCATTCCTCCAGGGTTCTCTGAGACTGTGGAACTTTCTGATTTGAAGGAAATTTAACACCGACATTTGTGTTGGAAGTAAACATTAGGGTCAACTTCTGTGTTAACTGTAATCTGCTAGGTGTTTCCTTGTAAACAAATCCAAAAGTTTTGTACATAACTAGTATGTTAGGCTTCTTACAGGATGCTGTGAGGGTAGAGAGGCCCTGTCGCAGGCCCTGTTATATGGTAGAAGGCTGTGCTCTCAAAGCCTAAGTGCGTCATTTACACTGTCTTTGGAGGGACCACGTGTGCTGTCTTCATGGACCATTTGGCCCATGAGATGGGATTTGTCATAATTCATTGTCATGTATTGCAAACCCTGTGGGAGTATAAGGTCTAGCTGCTTTACCTTGGATGGGTTCTGAATGTTTTTATCTTGTTCCAGGGTGGATTATTACACTTGAGAATGCACTTAATTACAAGCTTTATGTTTTCCAACACCCATTCACAATACCTCCTCTTCACTCTACCTGACTTCATTGATGGTATTTAATGTGCAGATTGAGGACAGTATATGACTCGGAAGACGGAAGCTCTCCAGCTTGAAGTCTACTTCCATTTTTCAGTGTCTTCTCTTCACCTTGATATTTTTGGACCTTTCTATTTAAAACTTTTGTTTTGGGGTTACTTTTCTCAGGAAAAGAAGTTTATATTTGATAACATACTAAGGAAAAAAGGTACCACTTACTGATATTGGGTATTTCTCGAATACCATAAAAGACGAATTTTGTTGTGTTTTTAGAAGTTACTGCATCATAGGTTTATTTTATTTTATTTTATTTTTTTTAAGATTTTATTAGAGAATGAGTGAGAGAGAGTGCACATGAGAGAGGGGAGGGTCAGAGGGAGAAGCAGACTCCCTGCAGAGCAGGGAGCCCGATGCGGGACTCGATCCCTGGACTCCAGGATCACGACCTGAGCCAAAGGCAGTCGCTTAACCAACTGAGCCACCCAGGTGTCCCAGGTTTTATTTTATTTTTTTAAAGATTTATTTATTTGAGAGAGAGAGAGAGCACGCATGCAAGCATGGGGAGGGGCAGAGGGAGAATCTCAAGCAGACTCCCCACTGAGTGCAGAGCCCCACAGTGGCTCTGTCTCACGATCCTGAGATCATGACCTGAGCCGAAATCAAGAGTCCGATGCTTAACCCAGTGAGCCACCGAGGCGCCCCAGGTTTTATTTTAATAAAGTCTTTGAATCCATGCCTAAACTGAGGTCTTTCCTTAGAAAATGATGAATATTTCTTGTTATAGTCCTTTGAGATTAAACATAGTAGGATCTTATGGAATTTCAATTTTGTATGCCTATATGTAATCTGTGTCTTCAGTTTCCTGAATTTGCCCGTCAGCTGAGCTTAATCACACTTTATTGTAATTCTTTTTTTTTTCTTTTTTTTAAAGATTTTATTTATTTATTTGAGAGAGAGAGAATGAGAGAGAGCACATGAGAGGGGGGAGGGTCAGAGGGAGAAGCAGGCTCCCTGCCGAGCACGGAGCCCGATGCGGGACTCGATCCAGGGACTCCAGGATCATGACCTGAGCCGAAGGCAGTCGCTTAACCAACTGAGCCACCCAGGCGCCCCACACTTTATTGTAATTAACTGTTTATACGTCTGCCACATATATTGCTCTGTAGGTTATCAGGTATATTATTTTGATCTTTTCATTTTTCTGTGTTTATCAAGGAATAAATGATCCTAAGTAGAGGTTGGAATTATTTAATAATTTAATAATTTAATTTTTTTCCAATGTGATTGAGAAATAATTGATACACATCACTGTATAAGTTTAAGATGTACAGTATGATGGTTTGATTTATATATATTGTGATTTGATTACCACAGTAGGGTTAGTTAACATTCAGCATCTCATATAGATATGATGAAGAGAAAAGAAAAAGATTTCTCCTGTGATGAGAACCCTCTTAAAAATGTTTTAATTTTTAAAGCTTAGTTCAAGGATTATGGTTTTGAGGTATCTTGGTGGTATATCTCAGACAAACTTTTAATTGTCAAAGTTAAATTATATTGCCTTATATATTCTGTTTTTAGAATTTAGTGTTTTATACCCATGACTAGAACTATCAAATTTTCTAAATGTTGGTCAACATGCAGCCTTTTTTGGGGGAAGGTGATTCTTTTTTACCAAATGAACTTTATAAAGTCAACTTCCCTAATTTAAATGTAGGTGCAATGAAAGCCTCAGGGTGGTTTTTTTTTTTTTTCCCCTTGAAAAACCTTTAAAGAGATGTTTAAACAAATCAAAATATGCTATAACTTAAAAGTAATAATTTGATGTGGCAAGTTTTAAATTAAAAAAACACACACACACATACACACACACACACACACACACACACACACACACACGCTGCATAACCTTTCTTTGAGTCTTTGGTTTAAGTCCTCTGTCATATAATGCCAAAAACTTTGTTCTGAGCCGCGTGTGTGTTGAAACATGTATGCCTGTCCCAGTGTCATAACTAATTATATCTCTTGTATGCTTACTTCTAGTAATTGGAAAGTAGACCTACCGCAGCATACAATTTAATATTTAGTTTTATCTTCAGGACCTGCTGTAGAAATCGAGTTTTCCACCATGTAGCAGCTTGACATTGTAAACAGATACTACCATTTTAAATATATCCTCCCCTTTGTATTTTGCAGAAAGAGTGTACTTTGGGAGGAAAAATTTCAGGGGTTCTTCAAGGTGTATGTGTTTACCACCCAGCAATTACACACTAATACCGTTTTGACTGAGAAATTTCCGATCTATGAATTGGAAATTGATGGTCTAGTGTTGTGGTAGCAAAATTTTACAGGATTTCTTTTTACCAAAAGTTTGTCAGAAGACTTTAGCTTGTGGCAGAACTTCTGGTGCTGTGGTCATTTAATCTTCATGGATTGTTCTAAAATAACATGGGGCAAATTCTATGAAAATGCATCAAGTAGAATTTTCATAGACTAACTTAAAAATCCTGTCTCGGACATGCTTGTGACTGGAGCGACAGAGTTTTTTGTATGCACCAGCGTGTATGAAAGTATGTGGTCCTTGTCCATGCCTGCTGAAAGAGGACTTTACCAGTCTTCAGTCTCTGAGCCTTAGCCTTGTCGCAATTAAAGTCTTAGGACTGGGAGCAGTTAATGCTGGTGATAGATCGTGGTATTTAGCATTGTGTTGTGTTCCACGGTGATCTAGTTCTGCAGACTTACAGGATTCTAGTCAGAACTTGGGAAAGAATATACTGAAGAATTTTTGGCAAATATTTTTTAAAGCGAGAAATACAGTGACTTTTCTTACTAATGAGCAAGTCTTTTTGGCTTTGTTTAAAGAAATAGTAAAAGGATTGTGCACTTCTGTTATTCGTAATTGTTTAAAATTTAACACTGAAAATGCTGGATTTTCTTTTTTCTTAATAAGTGAAAATATTCCTTGCTTTAATGTTTTCTTCTTTTCATTCTTTCATTATAGTTAAAAATAAATCTGTTTCAAACTTATTTTTATACTGAATTAGTTTTTGTAGACTCTGTGTTGTTTCCTTCATATGGTAACTGAAGTACGCAAAGGCATTGAACTTGAATGTTGTGTGTTCTGAAATGTGAGGCTTCGATTCTTGGTGTAATTTCTCTATTTTGAAAACTGAATTCCCAGTGGTTTCTTTCTAATCAGTATATCATGACCTGTTCGATTAAAAAATTAGATGGCCATCTAACTTTTGAAGACTGGCTGTGAAAGTCATGTGTTAAATAATGAAAGTATCCTTCCATTTTTTAAATGTTCATTCCTCTTACAGTTTTTGTGGTGTCAATCAAATTGGTGTATTTGGCTTTAAGAATAACTGATGACAGAAATCTGAATTTGCAGTTGATGGGCCACATAAGAGAAAGGGTAATTCTAAAAGGTCCTGGCAGTAGGAGAGAAGGTTGGCCTGCAACCGGACTGATAGGAACACCTTCCCACTCATCAGTTGACTGTGAAATACTAAAGAGTGGAAGATGTTAAGGCTTGTCTGGGTTCTGAACCTGGGGTTTCTGCCACCTCCACAGGGTGTTTGGAAATCTTGGGAGTCATTTTTGTTCTTCACAGATGATCGGATTGGGATGCCTCCTGCTATTTAGTAGGCCCAGGATACCTCAGTTCTGATTGCAGAATAATTTACACACAATGATGAGTTGTTCTGCCCCCAGTGTTAATAATGCCTCTGCTGGGAATCACTGGATAGTTATTGATAGAAAAACTGAAAAATATTGATAAAAATGACTCTCTTCCTCCCAAAATTCCCACCTTACTTTTTTTTTTTAAGGAACAAAACCTTTAATTGAAGTATACTTGACATACAATATTACATTAGTTTCAGGTACATAGCATAGTGATTCAATATTTATATACATTATGAAATGATCACCATAATAAGTCCATTTACCATTTGTCACCATACAAAATTAATACAGTATTATTGTCTATGTTCCCCATGCTATATATTATATTCCCATGACTGACTTATTTTATAACTGAAAGTTTGTATATTTAGATCCCCTTCACCCATATTGCCTACTCCCCAACCGCCATCTCCCCTGGCAACCATCAGTCTGTTCTCTGTATCTTTGAGTCTGGCTTTTTTCTGTTTATTCATTTGTTTTTTAGATTCCACATGTGAGTAAAATCATATGGTATTTGTCTTTCTCTGACTTATTTTATTTCACTTAAGCATAATACCCTCAGGTCCATCTGTATTGTTGCAAATGGCAAAATTTAATTCTTTTTTTATGGCTGACTAATATTTCATTGTGTCTATATACTACATCTTTCCATATCTTTTTTATTTTTAATCTATCTGTTGATAGACACTTAGGCTGCTCCTTTATCTTAGCTACTTAACTAATGCTGCAACAAACATAAAGGTCAGATATCTTTTCAAGTTAGTGTTTTGTTTTTCATCGGATAAATACCTGGAAGTGGGATTGCTGGATCCTATGGTAGTCCTGTGTTTAATTCTTTGAGGAACCTGTATACAGTTTTCCATTGTGGGTTCACCAATTTGCATTTCCACTGAGAGTGCCTGAGGGTTCCCTTTCCTCCACATCCTCACCAACATTCTTCATTTCTTGTTTTTGTTTTATGACCATTCTGACAGGTATGAAATGATATCTAATTATGGTTTTGGTTTGCATTTCCCTGAGGAGTAGTGATGTTGAGCATCTTTTCATGTGTCCGTTGACTATCTGTATGTCTTATTTGGAACAATGTTTCAGATTTCTTCCCACTTTTAACCAGATTATTTGCTTTTTGGATTTTGAGTTGGAGGAGTTCGGTATATATTTTGCATATTAGACCCTTGTCAGATACATGGTTTGTAAATATCTTCTCCCGTTCCGTAGGTTGCCTTTTCATTTTGTTGATAGTTTCCTTCACTGTGCAGAAGCTTTTTAGTTTGATGTAATCCCATTTGTTTATTTTTACTTTTGTTGCCCTTGCTTGTGGAGTCAGGTCAAAAAAATAGAGCTAAGACCTATGTCAGGGAGGTTACAGCCTGTGGTTTCTTTTTTTCTTTCTTTTTTTAAGATTTTAGTTATTTATTTGACAGAGCGAGAGAGAGAGAGAGAGAGAGAGAGAGGGAGAGTGCCAGAGCCAGAGAGTACAAGCAGGGGGGATGGCAGAGGGAGAAGAAGAAGCTCCTCAGCAGGGAGCCTGATGTGGGGCGTGATCCCAGGACCCTGGGATCATGACCTGAGCCAAAGACAGACGCTTAACCGACTGAGCCACCCAGGTGTCCCCAGCCTGTGGTTTCTTCTAGGAGTTTTATAGTTTCAGATCTTACATTTAAGTCTTTAATCCATTTTGAGTTTATTTTTTGCATATGGTATTAGGGTAGGGATAGAGTTTCATTCTTTTGTACGTAGCCGTCCAGTTTTCCCAGCACCACTTATTAAAGAAACTGTCCTTTCATCCTTTCCCCATTGTATATTCTTTCCTTCTTTGTTGTAGATTAATTGATCATATATGTGTGGGTTTATTTCTGGGCTCTCTGTTCTGTTCTTTTGATTTGTCTGTTTTTGTGCCAACACCATACTGTTTAGATTACTGTAGCTTTGTAGTATAGTTTGAAGTCAGAGAGCATGATACAACCAACTTTGTTCTTCTTTCTCAAGATTGTTTTGGCTATTTGAAATCTTTTGTGGTTTCATACGAATTTTAAGATTTGTTCTAGTTCTGTGAAAAATGCCATTGGTATTTTCATAGGGATTGCATTGAATCTGTGAATTGGGTAGTCTGGACATTTTAACAATATTCTTTCATTCCATGATCATGATATATCCATCCATTTATTTGTGTCTTCTTCAATTTCTTTCATCAGAGTCTTACAGTTTTCAGAGTATAGGGCTTTTACCTCCTTGGTTAGATTTATTTCTAGGTATTTTATTCTTTCTAATGTAGTTGTCAATGGGATTTTCTTTTTCTTTTCCTTCCTTCCCTTCTTGAATGAAATTTTCTTGATTTCTCTTTCTGGGGCACCTGGGTGGCTCAGTTGTTAAGCATCTGCCTTCTGCTCGGGTCTGATTCCAGGGTCCTGGGATCAAGTCCCACATGAGCAGGGAGCCTGCTTCTCCCTCTCCTGCTCCCCCTGCTTGTGCTCTCTCTCTGTCAAAAAAATAAAATCTTTAAAAAAATATTTATTTTTTTGATAGCTTGTTATTAGTCTATAGAAATGTAACAGATTTCTGGATATTAATTTTACTTGGACTTTACTGAATTCATTTATTCTAACAGTTTTTTGGCAGAGTCCTTAAGATGTTCTATATATAGTATCATGACATCTGCAAATAGTGACAGTTTTACTTCTTCCTTTCCAATTTGGATGCCTTTTATTTCTTTTTCTTGCCTAATTTCTGTAGCTAGGACTGCCAGTACTGTGTTGAATAAGAGTGGTGACTTGGGTACCCTTGTCTTCTTTCTGATATTAGAGGAAAAGTTTTCAGCTTTTCACTCCTGAGTTTGATGTTAGCTGTGGGTTTGTCCTGCATGTCCTTTATTATGTTGAGGTATGTTCCTCTATACCTACTTTGTTGAGAGTTTTTACCGTAAAGGAGTGTTGACTTTTCTCAAAAAAAAAAAAAAAAAAAATTTTTTTTTTTTTTTTTTTTGCATCTTTTGAGAGGATCATATTATTTTTGTCCTTTGTTGTATTCTTGCGGTACATCACATTGATTTATTTGCAGATGTTGAACCATCTTGTATCTCTGGAATAAATCCCACTTGATCATGGTATAGGATCCTTTTAATGTATTGTTGAATTTGGTCTGCTAATATATTATTATGGATTTTTGCATTTATGTGCAACAGGGATATTGGCATGCAATTTTCTTTACTTATGCTGTCCTTGTCTAGTTTTGGTATCAGGGTAATGTTGGCCTCATCAAATGAGTATGGCAGTGTTGCCTTCTCTTCAACTTTTTGGAATAGTTAGAGGATGTTAGATATTATATCTTCTTTGAATGTTTGGTAGAATTCACAAGTGAAGCTATCTGGTCCTGGACTTTTGTTTGTTGGGCGGTTTTTGATTACTGATTAAATCTCATTACTCGTAAGCACTCTGTTCAGATTTTTATTTCTTAATGATTCAGTAGATTTTGTGTTTCTAGGAATTTATCCATTTCTTCTAGGTTGTCCAATTTTTTGGCATATAATTGTTTATAGTAGTCTCTAATGATCCATTGTATTTCTATGGTATTTCAATTGTAATGTGTCTTTCATTTCTGATTTTACTTATTTTAACCCTCTCTCTCTCTCTTTCTCTCTCTCTTTTTTTTAGATGAATCTGGTTAAAAGTCTGTCAATTTTGTTTATCTTTTCAAAGAACCAGCTCTTAGTTCAGTTGATCTTTTTTATTGTGCTTGGGTTTTTGTTTTTGGTGTCTATTTCATTTTTCACTGTGATCTTTATTATTTCCTTCCTTTTACCAACTTTGGACTACATCTGTTCTTTTTCTAGTTCCTGTGGTTGTAAAGTTTGATTTTTTAATTTGAGATTTTACTTATTTCTTGAGGTAAGCTTGTATTGCTATGAACTTTCCTCTTAGAACTGCCTTTGCTGTGTCCCATAGATTTTGGAATGTTGTGTTTACTTTTTTTTTTTTTTTGTCATAAGGTGTTTTTTTATTTACCCTCTGATTTCTTTGTTGACCCATTAGTTGTTTAGTAGCATGTTGTGTGGCCTTCATGTGTTTTTTTTTTTTTTGCTATTTTTTTCTTGTAATTGATTTCTAGTTTAATACCATTGTTGTCAGAAAAAATGCTTGATATGTTTTCAGTCTTCTTAAATTTATTGAAACTTGTTTTGTGACCTAACATGTGATCTGTTCTGGAGAATGTTCTGTGTGCACTTGAAAAGAATATGAGTTCTGCTGTTTTCGCATAGAATATTCTGTAAATATCTATTAAGTCCATCTGGTCTAATGTATTATATAAGGCCAGTGTTCCCTTATGTTGCTTTTCTGTCTAAATGATCCTATTCATTGATATAGTGTGGTATTAAAGTCTTATATTATTGTATTGCTGTCAGTTTCTTCCTTTATGTCTGTGAATATTTTTAGTTTTATATATTTAGGTGCTCCCGAGTTGGGTGCATAATATTTATCAGTGGTATATCCTTTTGTTTGATTGAACTCCTTATCTTTCTTTGTCTTTTGTTAACAGTCTTTGTTTTAAAGTCTATTTTGTCTAATATAAGTATTACTACCTATTTCTTTTTGTTTCCGTTTGCAAGGAATATCTTTTTCTGTCCCTTCACTTTCAGTTTGTATGTGTATTTAGATCTGAAGTGAGTCTCTTTTAGGCAGCACATGGATGGGTTCTGTTTTTGTTTTTGTTTTGGAAGCACTTAGCCACCCTATGTCTTCTGGAGAATTTAATCCATTTATGTTTAAAGTAGTTATTGATAAGTATATACTTATTGGCATTTTGTTCATTGTTACCTGATGTAGTTCTTCTCTGTTCCTTTTTTCTTCTCCTGTTCTCTTCTATTGTGGTTCGATGACTTCCTTTAGTGTTATATTATTTTTCTTCATTTTTTGTGTATCTATTACAGATTTTTGGCTTATGGTTACCATGAGGTTCACATAAAATAAACAATATTTATAGAGCAGTTATTTTAAGTTAATAGTCACTTAAATTTGACCACTTTCTAAAAGCACTACATTTTTAACCACCTTCACATTTTATGTTTTTGTCATATTTTACATCTTTTTACTTTGCATATCCCTTACCTAATTATTGTAGTTATAGTTGATTTTACTCCTTTTGTCTTGTATCCTTCATGCTAGCTTTTGAGTGGTTGATCCACTACCTTTATATATATTTGCCTTTGCCTGTTTCTGTTTTTTTGAAGTGTATACTTTATTGCAACTAAACAAATGGAACCTCAAATTTCACTTCTTAACATTCTTGAGTAAATGTGATCTGTAGGGGTATATGGATGTTATACACTTGGTATACTAAGAATATTTAGTCATGGGCCCCCAAGTCAAACCCAGATATACCCATTTATGCAAATGCCAATGACACTGTGTATCAATATTTGGCAAATTAGCACATTATAAGTTGAAACTCACATCTCTAATTTTGTAATTAAAAAATATTAATTTGTGAGAAATTTCTAAACTATTAAAGGATTTTTATTTTTATTTTTTTCAGATTTATTTATTTTAGAAAGAGCTAGAGTACGAGGGTTGGGGGGGCAGAGGAAGAGAGAGAATCTCAAGCAGACTCCCTGCTGAGCATGGAGCCTGACATGGGGCTCGATCCTACAACCCTGAGACCATGAGCTGAGCCAAAATCGAGAGTCTGGTGCTTAACTGACTGAGTCACCCAGGTGCCCTAGGACTTTTAAATAAATTTATTTTTTTTTATTTTTTAAAGATTTTATTTATTTATTTGACAGAGAGAGACACAGTGAGAGAGGGAACACAAGCAGGGGGAGTGGGAGAGGGAGAAGCAGGCTTCCTGCCGAGCAGGGAGCCCGATGCAGGGCTCGATCCCAGGACCCTGGGGTCATGACCTGAGCCGAAGGCAGACGCTTAATGACTGAGCCACCCAGGCGCCCCTTAAATAAATTAAAAACAAAACAAAACACCAAAACCTTCAGCATAAATAAAAACAATTTAATAAAAACAGTTTTGCCTACTCATTGCTTTCTAATCAGTTCTGAGATTTCAATTGAAAAAATAAATTCTAACATAAAGCCCCATTTTTGAAAAATATTCAGTTGGCAGTCCTTGTTTGGTTGAGAGCATAGTATCCAAGCTTACTCTTCTACTTCCACACACATTCATCATCATATGTCAGCCTTTAAGAAGTTCAGACGGAGGGGCACCTGGATGGCTCAGTCGGTTAAGCCTCTGCCTTCTGCTCAGGTCATGATCTCAGGGTCCTGGAATGGAGCCCAGCTCAGGCTCCCTGCTCAGCGGGGAGCCTGCTTCTCCCTCTCCCTCTCCCTTCTGCTCCCCCTGCTTGTGCTCTCTCTTTCTCTCTCTGTCAAAGAAATAAATAAAATCTTTAAAAAAAAAAAAAAGTTCAGACATATTTAACAAAACCTATTTAGTTGGTAATAGAGTTTTCATTTATAAAAAAGCAGCTTAAGTGTGTATTACTATACAGCTTTAGCGTGGCCATAAGTGACATCTCAATACAATCATTGGATAAACTAATAAAACAGCTTTTTTTGGTGTTGTAACAGAATATTGGTTTTGGAGTTGAAAAGGCCTGCATTTGAATACTGATAACTTTACTAACTAAAGCTGAATCTTGTGCAAATTCCTTTACCTATCCATTTCTTTCTTTATACTTGAAAAAACACATAAAGTTACCCTCTTGGCCATTTTAAGTGTAGATGTCAGTAGTGTTAACTATATTCTCATTACTGTGCATTAAAAAATTTTTTTTAAGACTTATTTATTTTAGAGAGAGAGCAGGGGGAGGGGAGGGAGAGAGAGAGAGAATCTTCAGCAGACTCCCCACTGAGCATGGAGCCCCATGTGGGGCTCGATTTCACCACCCTGAGATCATGACCTGAGCTGAAATCAAGAGTCAGATGCTTAACCGACTGAGCCACCCAGGTGCCCCCCCCCCAAATTTTGTTTTTTGGAATAATTTCAGGCTTACAGAAAAGTTGGAAAATAGTAATGGATTCCCATATACCTAGATTCCCAAATGTTAGCATATACCATGATCATGTAACTAATTTTAATTGAGATATAATTCACATACCATTAAATTCACTATTTTAAAGTGTACAATCGTTGGTTTTTAGTTATATTCATAAGGTTGTGCAACCATCACCACTATTTAATTCTAGAACATTTTCATCACTCCAAAAGAAATCCTATACCTGATAGTGGTGAGTCCCATTTCACCCCACCCCCACTCCCCAGCCCTTGGCATCTTTAACTTTTTGAACCATTATTCTCTCTTTTATAACATAGGCATACTGGTACTGATACTGAAGTATTTTGAGATAACACGTGAAAATACCTAGCATGGTGTCTCTCTAATGCAAGTGCTGAATGCCCACTTAGTTTCTTTTCTCTTATCACAGGAAAAAAAATATTATACTTAGATCTACATGAATTATTTTCAAAACTGTGATGACAGAGAAACTGTTTCTAAGTGAGAATTCTCTTACTAGTTTATCAGACCAACAATTTACAAGATATTAAAAAACATAATGGGGGCGCCTGGGTGGCTCAGTTGGTTGAGTGACTGCATTTGGCTCAGGTCATGATCCTGGAGTCTCTGGATCCAGCCCCGCATCGGGCTCCATGCTCAGTGGGGAGTCTGCTTCTCCCTCTGACCCTTCCCCCCCTCATGCTCTCTCTCTCTCTCATTCTCTCTCTCTCAAATAAATAAATCTTAAAAAAAAAAACCCAAAAAACATAATGGAGGTGGTTATGTTAAAATAGTTAATGTAAGGTAAAAAAGCCTGTGAAACTCCAAAAAATACATGTGTAAAATAATGTTTTACAGACACAGACTAGGGAAATAGATCTGCAATAGGTTCCTATCATGCATGCTTATCGTCATTGATTAATCTTTTATTTTGAAGTTTTATTTTTTTGACACATTTTACGTATCCATTGTTTAAACATTTTCAAACTTTGTATGTTTAACTTTATAACAAGGCATGGTAAATACCGCAATGTGGTAAAACCAGTCAAGGATCATAAGGGTTCCATTGTTATCTTAAATGACAGACACATACACCTCATGACCTGGATTTGATTAGCCTTTGATGATATGATGGTTTGATCGTGGACATACTGTTTAGCCAAGATGTCTGCATTTTGAGGAATAATTAGTTATGGTTCTGATTGCCTTACCACAAATGTTGCAAATGTTCTAAATATTTATATTGTAGTAGGAAGCAGCCTAGGTAGCACAGGGATAGAAAGCATGTGAGTCAGAAAGGCCTGAGTTTGAATCCCAACTGTGCTTTGGGAAATTTGGCAAGGACAGAATTTCTGAAAGCCTCAATTTCCTCGTCTATAAACTTGGAAGATAATAACCTTCAGTGCATGGGGGTTGGAGGTGAGGATTAAATTAGACATTGTGTGGGACAGGACCAGCATAGTGCCTGACCTAAAATAAAAACCTTAAAATGATGGGTGTCATTCAGATTTCCTTATGTGCTGCTCACAGAAAGGACTCTGTGGTACTTTGATTCTAATTTATATGACCTCTGTTATTTGTCTAGAACAGTGCAGATTAGGTTCTTTCTTGTGAAGTAGAGAACTACAGTGTTCAAATGAAGAATCTGAAGAGCAACGAAAATATTAATTACCTTAGTTGTGGTCACAGTGGTGGGATCGGTGGGATTATTTCAACCCAAAAAGCCATTTAAAAAAACATAATACTGTTTAAAGTTAGAAATTGTCCAATTTGAGAATATACATTTATGTGGTAACCCTTCTGTGATGAACACTCTTAGTCTCATTTTATAATAGAACTGCTGAATTAAATGTGATCGAATGCTCTTTTGGTATCAGATTCATAAACATGATTATATATGGTTTTTTGTGGCTGGCAATGAGCGTAGGAGTAGCAGTTTTTCCCAGTCACTCAACCTGGCAATTCTTTTTTACTTTCAGTATGTCTTACTGTCTAAGTTCTTTGAGCTTTAGCGACAAAACTACATAGTAAATTGTCACAAATCTGCCTGTTTGGACACTGCAGTATTTTGCCATCATGACATTAAAGGAAAAACAGTTTCTGTAATAGGGTGAATACTTCTGAGCAGAAACAAAGGTCAAGCTGTAGGATGAACTTTTGAATGACAGCTAATGTTAGCGTGGCTTAAAGGGGAGATGCCAGGTCAGCTATGGGCATTCATTAGCTTCATGGATATGAAATGACAGCTTTCCCCCCCTTTAATGCCAGGGGTGCTGAATTATCTAAAAGCAAAAGCTGCGAAAATGAGATGGTAAGAAATTAAATAATCAGAACATAAAGGAACCAAGGAATTAGTATTAGCTAGGGTGTGTATGAGAAACATTCCAGATAGGCACTGTGGTATAAGTTCTGTTTCTTTTCTAACCCAGATTCTGTCACTGACTAGCTGTTTGATCTTTGTAACTTCTTTGGTACTTCTTCAGAGCTCCTTATCTGAAGAGCAGACAAAATGAAGAACGGAAAACCGGTGTCAACCCTCCTGCAGTATCGATAGATTGGTAACGGCTACTTGAGAAGAATCCTGAGATTGTGCCTTGGGTCACTGGGAAGAAGTTGAACAGTTGCTGATTCATGACGGTCACTGGGGTGCTGGTGGGCGTGTGTGCTCGCAGGGATACATGTTTGTAGGTACATGCATCACATTTATTGAGTATCATATTTAATGATCCCTTTCAATTCAAATTTATATCAGAGGTTACATTTTTCTTGCAGTAGGGGTGAGACAGCTTTCCTTTAATCAGTCTGAAAGCCAGTGTACCTCTACTTTTGGGAGAGGATCATAGGCCATAGAGCTAGCTGCCCAAAAGGCATATAGTGATGGCATCTAGCAATGAATGAAGTGGCTGTTGCCAGAACTGAAGAGTTGTGCGACTCTTGATCTCAGGGTTGTGAGTTTGAGTGCTGCGCTGGTGTAGAGATTGCTTAAAAAAAAAATCTTTAAATAGACTCACCTGGTATTCCTTTCTAACCTGCAGATCTGAGTGAATCAAACCTAATAGGTCCTTTCATAAAAGTAAGCCATCAAATGAACCATAGTTAAATGTTTTTTTGATGTAGGGCATTTATCTCTTCTAGGATAACTTTCAAAGCTAAGTGGTATTTTGGGTTGTAGTTTAGTACCAAATAGAAGGAAAACATGTAAGAAAATCAGTGATGGCGTGTAATTCTTGCCATACTGATATACAGCATAGTATAAACAGCATTAAAAGGTGCGGAATCCTTAGCAACTAGTGCAAGTTACGATTGGCTCGGCAGTGTTGAAAGCAATAAGATAGCTTTCAGGTTTATAAAGATACAAACTATTAAGGAATTATTGCTTGATTTTAAGAATTCTTAAGTTTCTAACATCTTTTGTTATCTAAGAAGATTATCCAGTTATTAAAGACTTAATCTACTGTATTAGGAATGGTATAATGACTTTTATGTATTAGGCCTTTATTTTTTTCAAAAGATTTTATTTATTTGAGAGAGAGAGAGAGAAAGAGCATGAGTGGAGAGAGGGGCAGAGGGAGGGGAAGAAGCAGACTCCTTGCTGAGCGGGAAGCTAGACGCAGGACTCTTATCCCAGGACCCTGAGATCATGACCTGAGCTGAAGGCAGATGCTTAACAGACTGAGCCCCCAGGCGCCCCTGTATTAGGCCTTTATACAAGGAAGGACCTGTGTGAGAATAACTCGTTAGCTCACCTCACTGACCAACAAAATTAGTAGTTTTCCTTAATGTGTATTCCTTAAGATATTAACTGTAGCAAACATGCTTGCACACAAAGGCCATACATTGCCTTTTTGAATTTCTTTGAATCTGTCTTAACCACCATTAAGATTGTCCAAGGACATGACTCATGTTTATTCATGTTTGAGTCACCAAACCTTGCATAAGCCTGGCATACAGTAATTCCATAAATGTTGAATCAGCAGCTGATTTTACCTAAGAGTAACAGTGAGCTACCAGGTGAAGATCGTGTCCAGTTTGAAGTCTAAATTGGGGGATCTGAAAGTATACTAGATTTTTCATCCTGTAATTCATAGAGGTTAGTGTGCTATGTTCTGTTGTGATCAGTTTTTATAGAGATATCTACAGAACCTGGAAAGTGAGTGGTAACAACTTGAATTTCTTTGCTTCAAGTTTTTCCTGTCAAAGTCTATCTAGACTTAAAACTGTCAGTAGAGATCTGTGCATGAAAAAACCTCCAAAGAAACATTTTTGTTTAAAAATAAATGGTAAATCGAAATTTGTGTACAGAATAATATAATGTTAATGTGCCTTATATAAGTAGATGTAAACATCTGGTAGGCTAAGCCATCAGACTTTCACAGTTGCAAAGGACAGTAGTGGATCAGAGTTTGGCATCTGAATGATTTGGTTGCCTTCTGTTTTTGGTGTTTTTACACCACTGTTCATAAAATCTAGAAAGCAGCACAAAAGCTAAAGAATGGGTGCTCTGGGCTTTTTAAATGATGGGGGCAGAGCATGATGGTAGTGGAAGACAGTGTCTTGAGAACCCTAAAAACAGGCTAGTTGTGGCTCTGATGTCCTGGTTCCTCATCTTTCAAGTGGCATAAGCATCCCTGTGTTGTATATCTTAGATCAGTATGACAATATGTTTGAACGTATTTTAAAGACTGTAATTCTGAGGTTTCATTTATTTCGTTTTATAAATATTATATGAGGACCTCCTTTATGCCAGGGTATTGCCTTTGGAGGTGGAAGTAATTCCCTAAGGACTTTGCAGTCTGGTGGAATTCTGGTTTTTAAAGACTGTGTTTCATGGTGTTTCAGTTTTATCCTACTGAGATATTTGCTCTGAGTCAAGACTGTGTAAAAAGAAAGGAAAAATTTGAAAATGTTTTGTTACTTTTCTGTCTCTATGCCTTATACAAACTTGACTCTTAGAATTTACCTATGTAATCCCCCCACATCATGTAGGAGGGATTTTCTGGTATGATAAATTTTCTTTTGGCAAAGCCAAAATATTCTAGCATATGTTGAACCAGGTGTATAAGTTGACTAACTTTTAGACATGTAGTTGTCATCATTAATATAGGTGGCTTGCTTTCACTTGAAATGCTGTGAATAGCCCAAGGGTTGTTTCTGAAAAAGCAGGGAAGTTTACTTTGCATGTATGTATCAGGGTTGGCTCTTCTACAAAAAACTAAAGAAAATCATCATTTTTACTTAATGGGATTTGTTAGTTCTAGTCTTAAAAGTTCATTAGCAACATGTCTTCTTTTTATTCTTGATGGTGAGGGCTCATTTAAGGACCTGGGAGAAATTAGGGTTGATGGTTGTAGGGTTCAACTTAAAAAAAAAAAATAAGGGCGGCATTAAATTATATCCTTGAGTTGGTTTTCTAGATTTTTTTTTCCTAGAAAGAATGGTTTAGCAAAAGTTTTAAAAATCAAGGTAAACTAGAGATTATGTCACACTCATGGCCATGTTATTGTTTGGGAATCTATTTTTTTTTTTAATTTTATTTTATTATGTTAGTCAAGATACATTACATCATTAGTTTTTTTTTTTTTTTAAAGATTTTATTTTTATTTATTTGACAGAGACGCAGCGAGAGAGGGAACACAAGCAGGGGGAGTGGGAGAGGGAGAGGGAGAAGCAGGCTTTCTGCTGAGCAGAGAGCCCGATGTGGGGCTCGATCCCAGGACCCTGGGATCATGACCTGAGCCGAAGGCAGACGCTTACGATTGAGCCACCCAGGTGCCCCACATCATTAGTTTTTGATGTTGTGTTCCATGATTCATTGTTTGCGTGTAACACCCAGTGCTCCATTCAGTATGTGTTTGGGAATCCATTTCATCTGCATATTCACGTTAGTGTTTTCAAGACTATGTCACTGATGGTCCACTTTATATATGGATTCATTTGACTACATGAATAGTTAGTAATCATTGACTACAACTTAAAAAAAAATGACCTCTATTCCTTTGTCCAAATCAGAACAAATTGTTTTTGAAAGCAGGGCCATGAGGATACCTTGAATGACCACAGACCCGGCCCAGAATGGAAAGGAAATTATGAAAAGGAGGGAGCCATTCCTTTGGTCCCCCCAATCCTAGTCTGGCAACCATTAGCAGGACCATCTTGGTGTGCAGTACATTCATAGCATTAGAGGCAATTTCTAAAACTGTTAAAACCAATCCCTGTAGGGTTTTAGAGATTAAACTCGCCACCCTGTGTTATAACCAGATGAAAATAATTATGTACTCCAGCTTGCTGCTAAGTGGGGTGAAATGGATTTCTAGTGCCAGGATTCTTAACTAGGTGAGATGGGTGCTGCCTTTTACTTAAAGCTCCCTGCAGTTAAAAGCTTTATCTTATTAGAACAAGTCTCAAAACTGGTAAGACTGGGAAAAAAACAATACAACTTTAGACACCAGTTCTTTTAAGACCTCTTCTGACTGAAATCCATGTTTCTTGGCAAGAGACTTAAATCTCACATTTAAAATATATCAGAACTGTGTCTTGCACATACTAGTTTTTTGCTAACTAGATGTTAAGTGAAAAGTTTTTATAAGCACAAAGGCAGTGTATGCTTGTTCTGCCTCTGTAAGGATAATAATGGGACCTACTTCATGGGTTTGTGGTGGTGAGGATTGAGTGTTACTAATGTAAAGAACTTAAAAACATGCTTGACACAGAAAAATCAATCAGTTGTTGATTGAAATATTAAACAAATTTTAATGCCACATAGAAAAAGTAGGCAATGTTTGCTGTTGTTATTATATGAAGTTGCTGCTGCTAACATTTCATCCGTATGAACTGTGTCTCCATTTGTGTAGAAGGACAGTGCTGATCGTTGCACGCACTTTGTACTCAGTTCTCCTTTTCAACGGTTGCATAGAATTTGTGATAACTAGTGAATGAAGCCATTACCACCTATTGACTAGACTTTTCTTAAGTACTCATGGGTATACATGACTGATGTTGTCCCAGTGAATGCTGACTTCTGTGAAAGAATATTAACCAACCGTTCACAGGTGAGGATGCCATTAACTCTACCCATTGTAGAGTTAACTTTTCACTTAAAAAAAGAAATTAAAGCTAACAAAAGGGGATGGGTGCATCCACTCCATATTGTAGTACCTTTTTATTAATTCATTAATACAAAAATTCTTTGCTGGGTGCTAAATATATATATATCTATCTACACACACACACACACACACACACATATAGGGCAGATACTGTACTAGGCTCTAAGGAGTCACTGATAGGGAAAGAAGAGTTATACTCCCTTACTCTTATGGTGTTTGCATATGGATAGGGAGACTATTATTTAGATAATCAGGCAAAATTGTAAAATGGTAAATGTGGTACATATTAGGAATATAAATTTTGGCTTTCAGATATATGTCTTTTGAATGGTCTTAAGAAAGTATCACTATGGGACGCCTGGGTGACTCAGTCGGTTTGAGCATCTGCCTTCGGCTCAGGTCATGATCTCACGGTCCTTGGATTGAGCCCCACATCGGGCTCCCAGCTCGGGGAAGCCTGCTTCTCCCTCTCCCTCTGCCTGCCACTCCCTCTGCTTGTGCACTTGCTCACGCTCTCTCCCTGTCAAATAAATGAATAAAATCTTTTTTTTAAAAAAAAGTATCATTGTTTTCCTCTTCTCACAAAAGAAAAAAATGGGCCCAGAGAAGATAGTGGACTTGGCCTAAGGTCAGGCAGTTGGTGAGTAGCAGACTGACTTTAGTCTGGTTCTAAGCTTTGTGTATTTTTTGTCCTTTTCCAGCTGCCACTTATTATAACCAGCATGAAGAAAGAAGGAATAAAGTGGCCACAGTTTATAAAAGTATTGATCTATTTTTGTAGTGTTTGAAATAAGTGAACATTTGCCCTAACAAGCATACTTGGGATCTACAAATGTATAACACTGAATCCTTTATTAATATAGTTTAACTCAAGAGTGGAAGTTAAAAAACTAAATATCAGCATTATTTTGCTTTAGGGGACTTGAAATTGGCCCATGACAGTCAAACTTCTTTTTTTAAAGATTTTATTTATTCATTTGAGACACAGAGATAGAGCACGGGTAGGGGAGAGGCAGAGGGAGAGGGAGAAGCAGGCTCCCCGCTGACCCAGGAGCCCAATGTGGGGCTCCATCCCAGGACCTTGGGATCATGACCTGAGCTGAAGGCAGACGCTTAACCATCTGAGCCACCCAGGCGCCCCAGTCAAACTTTTTTTTTTCTTGAGCCTTGGAATCCCTCCCCGCTTTTCCAAATGGAGTATTATTTCTCAGAACCACAAAATATAAAGAAACGGACACCAAATGTAGTTAGTGGAATCAGGGCAGATTTTCCTGAAGAGTCCTTTGAGCTAAGATCTGAAGGATGAAGAGAAATTAGTTGGGGTTGGGGTTTTTGTTTTTGTTTTGCTTTGTTTGAGGTTAAGTCGAAGGGTGCTGAGTATTGGAAAAAGAACAATGCCCTGAGATCAGAAGGAGCTTGGGACATTGGAAGTGTGAACAGAAGGCTATTGTAGCTGGTGTGGAAAGATTTGTAGAGCTATGGAGAAGAGCAGCTTGTAGGCCATGGTAAGACCCTTAGTCATTATTCTAAGTGAAATGGGAAGCTGTTGAAGGTTTTAAGCAAGGTTTCAGCCCACATCTTTTTTTGAAGTTCTAGCTCTGGCACTTGTCAGTCCATTTGAGGTAATCCTCTTTCTGAGGCTGGGGACATTGTCCCATGTGTAGTAGTAATGATTCCTTATGGCAAGCAGCCAAATAACGAGCAATTCCCTGCATGTTAGGGTCTGGTGATGGGCCTGCAAGGACAATAACATTGAAAAACAGAAAAAATTGCTCTTTGCCCTTAATAAACTATGGATAAAGGAACAATAAAAGAATATAGTCAACTATTACTACTCTGGGGCTAATGACCCCAGATCTCTGGCTTCTCAGTCTACTTTTTTCTCTTCTCTCTTGGCATTTCATTGCTTGGGAGCACCTGTTCCAAGAAATGGAATAATAGTGGAGTTCAAACTCAAAATGGATATTTTACATTTTAACAATTATAGTAAATTGCTTATAGGGACAGAAGGTTGAAATTGCCCAGGAGAATGTTCTTTGGATTTCTTTGTTAATGTTGTCTCTCATCTTTAGGTGGAGCTTCTAAGAATTCATCATTTGGGGAATTCACATCAGTTGTCATTTGGGAGTAGGAGTTAGGTTGGTTGTGACAAGAGGAGGATGGATTTGTGGGAGGATATCACTGCAAGGAGGGTTTTTGCTCTAATTCTCCAGATACATAGCTGTGATAAGGGGTGAATCACTAAACTTTTTATAAGGCTGATTCCTTGTCTATAATAACAAGGAATGTGGATTCAGGGACTTTTCTCAAGTTTTGTTCAAGTCTTTCTGCTTATTTTCCCTTCAGCCATCAAAATGCTACATGAGAAATATTTTTAAAATTAATGTGAATTGTTACATTTTTGTCTTGAGGATTTCACAGACCCCTTGAAAGAATATTCTGTTTGTTGTAAGCTTGGGACTTGCTTGTTTTGTAGTCGGGGCATGAGAGGGGTGAATGATTTTAGAAATTCTTAAAATAATTGATGATGTTATAATAAGCAGGTCAAATGTTCTAGCTTTTTGTTCTTGATAAGGAATCTTTTAGGCCTCTACAATTGGGCAGAACATATTGTGTTGTTAGTGTTCCGTTTCACAGATTGCCTGTTTTTCTCCGGAATTCTGTGCTGCTTCATGGCTTCTTTTCCCTTAATAGTCCGACACATGACTGATGGCGTCCCAGAACCTTCTGGATTTTCTTCTCTTATTCTGTTGGCATTTAAGGACATCAAATGGCATCATATTTTTCTTTTGAAGAGTTTCTCGTTGTTTTAAGGACTAAAGAATTCTCTTTCACATCCTTTCAAAGGCTCTTCTCAAGAATCCATGTTGCCTTCAACAGAAAATCAGAAAATCTTTAAATCTGGAGTTTGGTTTCATTTATTCCTATAACCTTCTCTGGTTTCCGCTCAACAAATGGTGCCACGTGAATGAATCTTGTGACGTGGCTAGTTCAGAACTCCTGTAACCAGAAAACTGCATTGGAATGTTTTACGTGTAGCCAGCCAGAATTCTAGTAGATTGGCTTGCTGGTTGCCCTCTTAAGTGTTTTTGTTTTGTTTTATTTTATTTTGTTTTGGTTTGGTTTTTTTGCTTGAGTATTCAATTTTCTTGGCCTTCCTTAGCTTGCTGGTAGTTATGTGCTGGTCTGTAATGCTGTATAGAATGGTAAAAGAATTGTTGGTATAACTTTCCAAAGTTTCCTAGATCTTGCTAGATGGGTCTTCTAATCTAATAGTCTTGTTATAAACATGTGTATTACCATTATTTGCTCAGTGGGATGAAACAGAAAAACATTAAAAAGAGTATGTATGGAGCTTGTGCTACTTGTGTGGCACAAAGAGAAGATGGTGGTTTGAGAAACTGTGACCCCTGAGCACTTGATTGGGTTTTGAACACGAAGTGAACTCAGGACAGAATGTATGTACGAAGTTTGATTTCAGCCACAGGCTTAATTGTGTGGAGTTTAGCCACCAAAACTGTTCATATGGGTATCGTATAACTTCTGGAACTTGAATACTTCCTACATTAACTCCAGGTTTCATCCTATTCCAACCTTGTGATGCTCTATAGAAACACCCCCTCCAAAAAAAAAACCATTACTCTGAATTTGAGGAAAGATCAAATGCTTTATTTGCCTTCTTATAAAAGTTAACTACAAGTCCAGTGTTAGGAATTTTAGTTGGATAAGAAACATCACATGAATGAATATAAATACATTCCAATTCTTTGAGTATACATGAACTTTCTGCTTATTGGTTGACTACTAAGGTCAAGGCAAATGAAAATGGTCATTGAAACTCATCCATCTTTTGGACATTTGGCACTTCATTCTACAAATGTGCACATTTATGATTTTGGCTCATAAAAGCTTTTAAATATTAAATTTTTTATTTGGAAATCTGTCAGCCCGTTTTGAAGTCTTTTAATTTGGGGGGATAGATTAGACTGGAATAATAATAAAGTATGCTCTGCAAATAATTGCAAATACCAAAATTATTTCTTTTTTATAGGTTGCCAACAAATTTTATAAATTGCACCTTAGCAATGATTATTTTAGGTTGTCTAGCTTGTCAAAAAGTACAGTTTCTGTTACAAGGAAATAACGACGTTTTCATTTAGAGGAGTATGAAACATTTTCCACAACCGTGAATCTGTTATTGGCTTCATTCAGCCCACTGCCAGTGGAATCCAATTTCTAGAAGGCAGAAGCAGTGCCATTCACTCTTGTTGTTCTTGCACCTATTTCTTCAAATTTTGAGTCCTTCAGCCTTTAAGCATCCTTAGGGTGTTCCTCTGCCAGGTTAAATGTGTGAATTACAGAGTAGAGAGTGAGTTGAAGATTTGTTCCATTTTCTGCTCTCAAATAATAATTTCTCATAGTTTTCTTTTTCCCTTTGGTGATCTACTTTCAGAATCTGAGTCACTAAATGAGTTTTATCGAAGGTGGAAAATGTACTTAGATACTTAGAAATTGAAAGGGGATTCATAAATTGGCAATCTCCTTGAATGAGAGAAAGAGAAAGGTGAATGCCGCCATCCCTCAGCACAGGTGATATTAAAAATTTATTGAGCTTAATGAATGTTAAGCATGGCAATTTTAAAGATTTTAAGTAAGCAATTTTATATTTTAATGATGTATTTTATAGAAATAAATACCCTCCAGTACAGTTTCATTCTTTGTTTAGGAAACTACTGAAACTAGTAGAAATTTAATTGAAATATAATTGTGCAGTTTCTGAAAGAAAAATCTGGAATATGTTGTTTGAAAAACTTTTAACATCAATTCTGAATTTCTGCACAAACCTTTTAAGCCTTTTCATAGATGCAAGCATTTATGATAAGACTTTAGTGCATTTTTTAAAATATGTGTTCTGGAAAACTTAAGTTCATTCTACAAACTGTTGGATTAGGAGTAGGCATTAAAATGTGGTAGATTAATGCACAAGTAGCTGGTTTGTGTACTATAGTGGATACCGTGTTTCCTATTTTCTTTAGGGAGGCATTTTTGTTCCCCTGGGGAAATAAACTTCCCATTTATTTTCCTTAAGTATTTTTAAACTTGGCTACTTATTTTTTTAAGTAATCTCTGCCACTGTTTATATGTAGAACCGAAGAAGAATTTTTAGTTAAATCTTATACACTAAAAATTAGTTTGATTCAGCAGATATTCAACAAGTACCTACTGTGTGCTAGATGTTTGTAGAATTGCTAGTTTGTGAACATAAGCACTGGGCATAGAGATAAATCCTTCCTTTTGCAAACACCCCTGAGAATAGGACCTAAGGTGAAAATGTGTTTTGGCCTATATCATGGTTTCTAGTCCTTTCTGTGTATTTCATTAGGAAAATATTTTTTAAAAAATATTTTGGGTTAGGGAACCAACCCACTTGTCCAACTTGTGAAGTCTATGGAACAACACCAACATCAAAAAAGACAACATTTTCAGATCAGGAATGTAATCACTCAGTCACCTAATAAAAAGAGTGCTTTAGAGTATTGCATATAGGGCAAAAAGGCACAACCATTCATTTGGTAGACTGAGAGTAAGGGCCCTGGAGGCAGCCTTCCCCCGAAGACAGAATGCTTTAAAAACATGTTGCCAGTAATATTTAAGACAGAAAGCATTTTGAACCCGCTGCCTCTCTTTTTCCCTTTCCTCTCAGCATTCATGTTTTAGTTTGCTCCCAAATGCTCACAAGTCTGTGCCAGACGGAAATTCGCAGGGGCCGCTGCAGTCCCGCAGAGGCCACTCAGGGGAGGGACGCGGGCGGAACAGTCGCGCTCAGTCCTCCCGGGCGCCCCAGACTCCAGGTCCTGCGGGGCCTCGCGCAGGCAGCGGGCTCGCCCCCTTCTCCTCTGCCCGCCCCGCCCGCCACCCCTCTGCTCACATATGCGGCCCCTCCCCCTCTCCGAGCCTCTGGAGTCGCTTCGAGGCCATCTAGTCATACGCTGTCCATCAGATGTGTTTACTTTTTTCCTGACAGCCGACACATCTGGAGCACATATTCAGGTTATTCCAGTGCCACTAGACACATTCCACAAGATCATTTCAGCGGTTGTTATGGCGATCTTCCTCCCTCCAGTGATTTTCAAGTTGCATGACAGAAATAGCTGGAGCTAACCAGGGGGACAAAAGTCAACGGGATCAGGAAGGGCTTCTTTCACAGAATGAACTAATTAGTGACCCTGCTTTCTTCACAGGGCAATGAGCATATGGTTTAATAAAGTGAGTCTATGACACTTTTTTTTTCTCTGTAGGCAAAGCTGTCACTGGCTGAAAACTTTCCTGTTTTTACTGGTGGGACCGTAGTCTGCTGTCTTTCAACAGAGTTTACTTCACAAGTAGAAAATGTTTGCTCCTGAGAGTTAAACTTCAGAACTTTTTCTTGGCTTCATACTACCTAACTATAGGAGGTCCTTCACCTTAAAGAGACAGTACTCATTTTATATGTGTTTCCTCGCAAGGATTTATGCTTGCTCAAAACTAAGCATTTTCAGTTAGGTTTTTGTAAGTGTTATGAATTGGTTCCTGGAAGTCCAGAGAAATATAATTTGTTGTGGTTTTCCTATCAAATATAATCAGCATTTCTCACTGCATTAATTACAAACTTCTACCTGTGGTTTTGTTGGGTACACGTATGGGATATTTTAGTATTAAAAGCTTTGATTAATTAAGCAAGCTCCATTTTTATCACATTTTAAGGAACATGCAGAGATCTGGTTATGATTCAGGTTTTTTTTTTCCCCTGAAGCTTAACTTTTTACATTTTGTGTAGATTTTTTGACAGCTTTATAGCAGGTACATATCATTATAGACATGGGAAATTAGACCTGAGATCATTTTGTATTATGAAGTGGAAATATTACTTGCAATTTATGATAGATACTTAAGGTAATGCTGTAAAGCACTGCCATCTTTGATTACTATATGAACAATACAGCATGCCTTCATAAGTGTTTTTTGGATGAATGGATATATAATATGGATTTAGACGAAGTATGTGTTCCATTAATCATAACTCTGAAATTTATGAATCACAGAGGCCCATTTTCTTTCTTTCTTTTTCTTTTTTTTTTTTTTTTGGTTTGTTATTTCTGTATTCTCAGTCTTAAAAAAGTACAGCCACCTATATGTTTTTCACACTTTTCCTGACCTGTACCACAAAATAGTTTTTTACACATGTGTACATGTAGTAATCTCTAAACCTTCTTTCCTTGTTCTCTCATTAGAACTCACAAATTCCCCTTACTTGCACACACCCCACATTTAAGTTTAGTCCCAAGGCACTAGAGTCACCATGAACAACAGAGTTTGTATTTTTCCCATTTGATTGAATTACTCATGTGTTGACTGAGTTCTCTGGATTCTGGGAATGTGGCAGTGGGTGACATGTAGGAAAATCAGAGCTGGACTCTTTCAAGCACGTTGTCCTAATTCCTTCCCCATTGGTACAGTGCCTTGTCCTACCCCCACCCCAGTCCCAGCCAAATTCCTGTTTCATGGGTCCTGCTGAGGCTGGTCACCAGGCTACTTTTGGAGTACCTGCTCTCAGCAGTGCCAGGAGGACACTGAGAGGTCACATAATCAGATGTGAATTTAATTCTTGGAGACCTGCTTGTCGCTTCTCCTTGTGTTCTTGCTAGTTACACATTATTAACTGTGGTGCCTTTCAGGGCCTCATTTACTAGGGCGAGTATGTATCACGCAGGGACTGAGCTCAAGCTAGAATGCTGAGGGTGGTTATAAAATTATGCTTCCCTTTCCAGATGTAATTTTGCAGTAATTAAACCTAATGCAATTTAAGCGTTGTAGTCAGTGTTGTGGTAGCCATCGCCAAGTCTAATTGGTAATATCACTTAAATCATAGCACTTATTACTGGTTATCTGGAACTAGAATAAACCCAAAAAACTCACGTAGATTAACCCTTGCTTTTTCCGCACCACATAAAGTGGATAGATTGTTCCTTTGTCAAAATTTGTCATCTGTATTGTATGGCATTCTGATACCATTTGACACTATTTTTTTTTTCCTAATTTAGATATCCATTCATTGGTCTTGTCATCTATCTCTAAGTTGTGGTTTTTGTAGTTTGTTGCCCTAATTTTTAGAGATTTCATCCAGCACAAACCTATTATCTCCTTGGTGACTTGGTTTCTCCAAGTGAATGATCAAAACCCATGGTTGGATTTTGCCCACCATAAAAGACTACTTGTTTATATATTTCTGTCCAGTTCTTTTCCAAAAGAAAAAAGTGAAAGGCTGTAAAACAAAATATATCACATAAGATCCTCAAGTTTCAATTTTTTTGCATTTATTTCATTATGCCTGAGAATATGGCAGCTTCCCTAAGTCAGTTGAGTGGCCACGGTGCCAGAACGGTTTTTCCTGCATGTGATAGTGAAATAAATAGTGAGCTCAGTGTGGCAGTGATAATCTCAACTTATAGGGTTTTCTCAGTTGTGAAATGTTTGTGTTAAGGATGACTTTTTTGTTCTTTTTGTTACAGTCTGACAGCTGAAGATGCTTTTAAAACCTTCCAGTCACTTAGAGCAGAGCTATATGGCGTGGGCTTGGTGGTTCTAAAAGGCAGGTCCTATTCATCACAGAAACAGCAAGTCTCTGGGTTATGGGGGAAGATTGAGGGGTGGAGGAGAGAGGCAGGGAGAAGGGGGAGCTGCTGCTCTGTCCAGTTTACATTTGTCACCAGTGACTAGCTTTTAAAAAATGTATTAGCTGTGCATGGTGGTAAGTAAGATCCAGCTGCAGGGGATTACGGCTTTGAGTGGGTCGGGGAGCTTGGAATGCATTCAGTTCCATCAGGGGATTTGTGTCCCTCGTCATCAGCCTTAACATTGCTAAAGCAGTAAAGATTAAGAACAGGCCAGTGTCACCTGCCCTGAACTTTGAAAAACCCTGGAGCCATTAAACAAAAAAGGGGTGGTAGTTTAGAAAGTGTCCCTTCTCTCCATCCCAAAGTGTTTTTCAAATGATACATATAAAATAAAGGGAAACACATAGGCTCAGGTGAAAGGCTGCCTGTGATGGTGTTATTTCTACAACTTACTGAATGTGTCGTAATCATAATTTATGATGAAAAACACCTTCCACAAATAACTTTTTGTTAATGAACATTCTTGTGGGTGGTTTCCAAATCAAGATGAACAGTCAGTTGTTAGGAGGGAATAATTCTGAGAGGTTGAGTCTCACTTTATGGAAGAAAAAGCTTTTGCCTGGTGTGGTTTTGGTGACCCTCCCCCTCTTCCCCAGCAGGAAAGTTAAGAGAACACCACAAAGGTTTACTTTTTTCAGGGATTTTGAAATTCAGCATACATGCCAGCAAGCAGTTTAGAGGCAGGAAGTCTTTTCTAGTAGTGCAGTCATGAACTGGTAAACTAGAAGCATCTGTAAAAATTTAGAGGGAATATCAGCTTTCTCAAAGCTCAAGCCCAAGTGTAATGAGGTGCAAATGATAGCACTGCATAACCCTTCCCCACCCCAATTGTGGAATGAGATATTGAGTCAAAAATAAAGAGGAAGACAAGGATTTCAGAACTCTACTTCACTGAAACAAATTTCACTTTTCGGATGAAATGGCTTTTTGATGACTAAGGATAGCCTTAACTTGGGTCAGTGAGTAGTAAACAAATGATTCTCTGCTCAGCATCTCTAGACACCATTTCTAAAAAGTGGTTGCTTTTGGGGTGTGGGTGCATGAAATGACATACCTACTCATTTGGCTGAGTAAATTAACAAGAGTTTTTAGTTTAAAGTAAACTTCAGCTGATTTGTATCTTTGGCAGGCACCTCTCTCTTTACAGAAAGAAAAAAGGGAGAATAAGAAAAAAAGATGTGATTTGTTTGAAGGAACACATCTGGGTGTGATGATCTGCTGTATCTTAACACCAGATGGCAGGTTTAGGCTGACAACTAAACCTGCATTAGCCTGGTCAAACGGTATCTTTACATGTCATTTTTTTCCCCCTGTCCATGCACAGGAAGCACAACAATTATTTGCACTTAGGACTAGCGGCCCTCCTTGTATCTGTGCCTTTGGGCACTTTCACTGCATCTCTGCTGTCATAGACAAGGCTGGCTTCCCTTGGCAACCCCTGAAACAGATTCCCTCCATGGCTCATACCTTTTCAAAGGTATGTTTTGTCGAGGTAGAGGTGTGGTGCCTTAAGGTGGCTGGTGCTTGTCATGACAGGCATGGCATTAGCTGGGCCTAGCAGTGACTAGAAGTGACAGCATTGGTTTGCAGTGCCTGCAGGCCTCTCAGTCATCACTCCTGCCAGAGCCTTAAGACTTTGAAAGCACCTCTGAGCACCTTTGCTTATCATGGAGATAACAGTTTAAGCACAAGGGGACTAGGAGGAGACGGAGAACAGGCAAGTCCTTTTCTCCCCTTTATCTTCTTGTAGTAGTTTTTACTTGAGTTTCACACACGTGGCCTTAAGAAAGAAAGAATGCAGGCGAGCTATGTCCAAAGCAACAGAAAGGGTCTTTGAATTTCTATAAATTTTAAGTCTTAAATTTTGCCATTATACTTACAGTTTTTTTGCATTGTGTCTTAAAATGACCACTCAAAAACTCTTTTCAATTACCCACTCCAAAGGAAAGGGGACAATAAATAATATATTTTCCCTTATTGTTTGATACATTACCTTCTCAAAGATAGCAGTCAGAGCCTGATTCCCAAAGGACTTTGTCAGAAGTTTCTTACCACTCTCAACTATTGGGTAGCTTTGTAGATTTTCCAGGAATTATTCTTAGATGCTCACTAGTGATTAATGCACATATGTGTAATCTATCCAAAGAGCTACAAAATGCGTTCATTAATCCATTCTACAAACTAAGATTAATTAGAATCGTCTGTAGGCATCTTATCATAAGGTCACAATTCTAATATAATTTGATAGGAGCTGTTAGGGATTTGAGTGAAATTTCAAAACACCTCCATAGAGAGGGGAAAAGACCTGTAGGGGAAGTCCGTGAAGGTTTGTTTTGGGCAGAGTTTGAGGTTACTTGCTGAGCTTTCTCTTCCTTCAAAGTTCATCTGTCTGGTCAGTCAAGAGATTTCTCAGGTTATAGTCTACCTGTTTATTTTTTTTAATTTTTTTTTTTTTTAAGATTTTATTTATTTATTTGACAGAGAGACACAGCGAGAGAGGGAACACAAGTAGGGGAAGTGGGAGAGGGAGAAGCAGGCTTCCCGCGGAGCAGGGAGCCCGATGTGGGGCTCGATCCCAGGACCCTGGGATCATGACCTGAGCCGAAGGCAGACGCTTAACCGACTGAGCCACCCAGGTGCCCCCTAGTCTACCTGTTTAAAAAACAATTTCTACATACCAAATGTTATTGTATTCACTGAAATCAAGTGGATTTTAAATTTTTGAGTGGATTTTAAATTTGTTTTCCTTAAGATAAAAATTTCACTTGTAATGGTGATAAACCATCATTGATCTATTTGGTATACAATGTTTGAATACAAGCGTTTCTACTTGATCTTTTAGAAAAAGAATTGGTTGGTTAGGGAAATCACTGACCAGAATTTAGTAAGAAAACTACAAGTTTACTTCTTAACAAACTGTTTAATATAATGATTCTTATAAATAAAACAACATAACAAAAACAATTTCACTGGTTCTTTTCAGGAAACTTAGCTCGATTTCCTAATACAAAGACAATCCATTTGATAATTTGGAGGAGAGGGCTAATATGATTTCAGTTGTTGTGTGTGGGAAGTCTTAAATCTGTGAGACAAAACCATTTCTAAGTTCTTGAAACTACTTGACCAGTTACAGTAATTTGAAAAGGAACTCATCCTAACTAATGCTAACTTAAATTCATAGCTCTTTTTAAATTCAGAACTTCTATAATTTTTCTTGGCTTAAAATACATATATTTAAATCTACTGAATAGTAATGATGTTGGAACGTTGGATTGGTTTGTAATGTTTCATATAGTTGAATATATTAATTTCTGAAGTAGAATTAGTCCGTTTCAGCTGTGTATTTCCATTTACCCAACACCATGTTAATCCTTTTTTACTTACCGGTCAAACATAGTATTTTTTTTTAAAAATGTGATGTGCATTTGTTTTATCACATCTGACATGTTTGGGTAAATGACAACAACTTTTAGTATTTTTAAAATGTTCCTTGATTCAAGAACTCAGCCTTCAAATAAGCTTCAGGCAGTTTCCCAGTAAGTTCTTAATGGATTGACATCCCTCTCCATATTTCTCTTTTAAAATTTTTTCCTTAAAAGCTATGTAGTAGGAAACTACCTAGTTCTCTAAATACTGCTATAACTAGCCCTACTCTAAATATCATTGAGAGTTTAAAGCTTGAGCTTTTGCATCTAGGCTCACTGGGGCTTGGGTAACTGGTCTATGACCATGGCAAGTTTCTTAACTTCGGTGTCTTAGTTTCTCCTTTTAAAAAATTATACTTAGACCTATTTTATGATTTTTGTGAGGATAAAATGAGATAATATTAGAATTTAAAAGCTAGCCTGGAGCCTAACATAGTAGAGAGAAGCACAGCACTTGATAATTACTATTATTATCATTTAAATAGAAAGTTGGCCTGAACTTTAAATGGACTGTGACTGTTAAAGGAATGGTCAAATGCTGTATATTACTTTGTGAAAGTTGCAATTTGCAAATTATATTCTTAAAGTGTCCTTTAGTTTGTATCTGTGAAGTGTAACTTCCCAGTGCATTTTCCTGGGTTTACTTTGGCCACCACAAATACTCTTCTAAGAACTGGAAAGAAGGTGGGAGGAAATTATAATGATTTAAGTTGAAAATACATGTCTGAGGACTTAGTACATTTTTATACTCTTACTTTTTTAAGTTTATGGGGGGGGGGGTGAAAATAACACTTCAACTCACCACCACTGCGTTTGTATGTTTACACATACCTGAGGAATCTCCCAGTGTAGTCTAAATATCTCAGGGGCCTGCTCCTTGGAGTAAAAGATTCATAAATCAAAGTTGGGAAATCCTACTGTTTTTAGGCCTTTTATAATAAAGACTCACATTTGGAAGAGTTATATTTGTCAAGCACCCACCTCACTTCTTAGTGTGCAGTTGTTTGAAAAGTTACAGAAATTTTCTTTAAATATAGGGCATGTATATGTAGATATATTTTTTATTCTTTTATTTCCATTCTTCCATGAAGGATGTAAATGGCTAATGAGTGAAAGAGTAATATAGTTAATAGCTTCAGTGATGTATTGATTTTCAATTATTAGACCATGTGTGTATCAAATATACATGTACAAACATTAAAACACTATGCAGGTGATTTTAGTTTTTGGTTTTCTTTTATGTGTCTTGGAGTTTCAAAGCATGCTTTATTTAATGTAGTGGTAGCACTTTACAATTTGTACTCTTACATTAATTTAAATTACAATTCCCATTTTAGAGATAACAGAAACAGAAAAAGATGGGTTAAAAGACTGGCCTCAGGTTTATTCTGTAACCTGTTGTAAAGTTGGCAATAAACCCCTTGCCTTGAAATTTGGAGGGTCTTCTTAGTCATAATCCTGTTTCCCAAAACTCCTTGCAACTTGTACTGTTTAGTCTGATCCACTCTAACCGCTTGCTGTTTATAGGCTCTATGCTTATGAAGATAGCTGAAAGATACTGCCAGGGCATGCAAGCATTGTATTCACACACAGTCTATACAAAAGAGAGGTCATTCTCATTCAAGAAGCCAATAGCTTTTGGATCATTGCCTTGCATCAGAAATTAAAAGAATTTTTTTCTCTCTGCTACATAAAATGTGTTATTATTAAGGCAAACAAATATATGTGGTGACTGCCAGCCCCCCTTTCTCCACCAAGAACAATAGGATCTACAGTGTAAAAGTAAACTTGAAATTTCTGAGGCCTGCAGATCCTGTTGCTCTTTGTGACCCATTGTATCATCATATTTCCTACTTGAATTCTTTTTTGCTCATTGCTCTGGTCTGGGGTTTGCCCACCGCTGTTTGGTTTTTATATTCATCAGCTGGGTACCATTCCACTGCAGCCTTTAGTGTTTTTATCTCTTTCCCTTTATATACTTGGCCCCATATTTACTTTAATGTGAGTAGTTGCTTTGTCAACTTCAGAAAAGATTAGTTATATGTATAATTTGTGTTTGTGAGAAAAATTTCTCTAGGACCACATTATTAGTGACTTCACTGAGCCTGATAGGCAGACATCATCAGTATGGAACAGAAATGTCATGCTCTAAAAGTTAAGTTTCTCACTTGGAAAGTGCCATTTCTTGGGTGGCTTTTAATGAGAGTAGAGGCATAGTTAAAAAGCAGGGGTGTGGAGCCAAATAAACCTATCATTTAAATGTTGGTTCTGGGACACTTGGTGGGCTCAGTCAGTGGAGCATGTGGCCCCTGCTCTTGGGGTTGTGAGTTTGAGCCCCACATTGTGTTGTAGAGATTATTTAAAAATGAAATCTTAAAATGAGTAAATGAATGAATGTTGGCTCTACCACTTCTTAGCAATATGACCTTGGGCAAAGCTTTTAACTTCTCTGGCACTTATATTGCCATTTGAGGGTTTAAAAAAATGCATATCTCAAGGAGTTATGGAAATGAGATGATATTTGCATCAGAGTTGTTGGTATGAATACTCACTGGTTTGCAACATAAAGATACCCTTAATAGTGTATAATCTTTGCGTTTCTGTGGATATTGGTTTGGACTAGTGTATCTCTCATCGATGATTCCATTTATAGTTGGTGACATTTCTAGACTCTTTTCTGATAGGGCATCAGGGTGGAGTTTATTAAAAACTGTGACACATATTTCCAACTAGTATTTTTGTTTTTTAGGTAGAAATGGAAGTATCCTATATTATATCATGTACTGATTATGAAATCTAACAAATATCTCTAATTATTTGCTTTTTTCCTTGGGGATTTGTTGTACAGATGGCTTACAAATTTTTTTTTAAACAACAGGCACAGAGGGTTGAGTAAATCTCACTTCTTAATTCATGGCACATTTTTCTCATTGACTCATACAATGACCCTCTTTTTATTCACTTCTTTTTGTTAGAATATTTAAATTTGGTTTTCTGCTGGCAATAAGTGATTAAGAAACTTTGTTTTTCTCTTGCCAAAGCTCTGGTCAAGTGAAGCCAGAATATATCATCATCATAGGGTGTTAGAAATGGAAGGAATCTGCAATATCCTCTAGACAGGTACTTCCTAACCTTTTTAAAAAAAACATGCCTTATCTCTTGTAATGAGTTTAAAAAATTGAAACTCCCCTCCCTTAAAAATTGCAGACCAAAAAAAAAAAAAAAAATTACAGATCTAGTCTGACTTCTCTGATGACTGAGTGAGCAAGCTGAAGCCCAGAGAGGTAAAGTTACAGTAATGCCATAATAATGGCCATTCCTTTTGACCATTTATTATGAACCATGATCTCCTCACCTGTGATTTAAGTATCTTCTCCAGAGGTACCTACACTCATGCTGCTCATCATGGGCTCCTGTTTTGGTGTTTTCTTTGAATATCCATATTGGCTTTCCTTTGCCATCCTTCCTTTTTGGTCTTAAAATTTTTTTTGTTTTATAGTTACAGACTCTTTATTTCTGCTCTTGATTGCACATTGTATTATTTGTGCTCCGTCTTCTGCCTCCTCCCCAATCTTACCTTTCTGTGATATTTAGGTTGGCATCAAACAGCACAAATAATAAATATGAATCATGCTTGCATTGAAACAGTGAGACAAAACAAACTGTTACTCAGTACTGGTTTCTTTTTTGAGGAAATTTTGCTTGAAATCCCTGACCCTAAAAGATAAGAGTAAATCAAGTTCCATAAAGGTAGAAATTAAAGCAGATATATTTCAAATGCCCAAAACAGTGCCTGGCACACAAGTGAGCAATCAGTTAAATGCTTGTAGAGTGACTATAAGCAGGAGCAAAAGCTGTAAATCCTGGGTCTACTCCTGCTGGTGAGCCAGTTCTCTGATTTAAGGCACCATGAACTATACTCTAGTATAATGAATGAATATTTGTGAAACACCTCTGTGTGCCAGGTGTTTTCATCAGGACTGCTAAATTTATCTCTACAACAGCTTTTCTGGGTTTATACTCTTCATTTTTCTTATTTTTTGGATAAAGAAATGGGAACTCAGTTTAAATGAGTTGTACAGAAGGTTTGAGTTTGATTTAGGATCTTTCTGACTCTAAAGCCTTGTCCCTTCCAGACATCCCTAGCACTGTAAGATATGGCTACTGCTGTTATTGTCTTTGTCATCATTACCATCATCATCATCGCCTTTAGATTTTTTCAAACTTGTCCTCAAATGGCTGCCATTTGCCTCCAAAGAGGGTTGGGCATTAATGCTTCAGGTAGCCAGAGACTCTAGGACCTCTTATTCCTTTTATATACCAGTCTGTTTCGTGTGTATACAAATGGTTACCTGAGTAGGTGGTTACCTGAGATCCTTTCCAACTACCCGTGTCAAAGATAGATTTTCTAGTTGGGATCAGGTCTTTTGCCTATGTGGTTTTTATATCTTTGATGGAAAAGTGGGCCACAATGAAGGAAGATTTCCCTAAATGGAAAGGTAGCTGCCTCCCCACTCTCTCCACTTCCCTTGTCAGTTGCTGGAAAGATCACCAGTGACACAGAGCACTTCCAAACTTTGGGGAGTCCTGGATGGTTGGCAGATGAGATCATTTGATTCCAGTGAGACTTCCCAGCTGCCCTGAATTCAATCTTCCAGAGCACCATACTTTTATTACTAGATTGAACTGTAGGATAAGAAAAGTGCTTTGAGCATTTCTAGACCACACGTAAGACTACATACTTGAGCCTGAGAATTTGGAGTGGGGCCTCTTAAGAAAACACACAGGTAATGTGTGTGTGTGTGTGTGTGTGTGTGTGTGTGTGTGTATCTAACTTTGATATTCATTGCTTTATGTAAGTGCCATTAATCCCAATTTTTCTTAGCTGATACTTACCTCTCATTCCGTTGACCCTTTGAACAACATGGGGATTAGGGGCACAGATCCCCCGCATAGTCAAAAATCCACATGTAATTTTTCATTTTCCAAAAATTTAGTAATAGCCTACTGTCGACTGGAAGCCTTACCAATAACATAATAGTTGATTAACACATATTTTGTATATTATATGTGTTATATACCATATTCTTACAGTAAAATAAGGTAGAGAAAAGAAAATGGGTTTTTTTTGGAGATTTTTTATTTATTTGTCAGAGGGGGAGAGAGAGAGCACAAGCAGGGGGAACGGCAGGCATAGGGAGAGGGACAAGCAGACTCGCCACTGAGCAGGGAGCCTGACGCGCGACTTGATCCCAGGACCCTGAGATCATGACCTGAGCTAAAGGCAGACACTTAACCGTCTGAGCTACCCAGGCATCCCTATAGAGAAAGAAAATGTTAATAAGAAAATTGTACAGTGGAGAAAATACATTTACTGTACTGTAAAAAAAAAAAAAAAAGCCCATGTATAAGTGGACCCACATAGTTCAAACTCCTGTTCAAGGGTCACCTGTACTTATTTTTGGCATCTGTTTACTTATTTTTTCCCCCTTGACTTCTGTACCTGCTCTCATCACTGTTCTTTGACCACCTTCTTTATGGAAAGCAGCAGAAAACCATGAAGGTTTGTCTAGACTGGTATCAGTTATGAATCAAGGGAAGGCTGCCCAAGTTTGACACGTAATGGAGTAGGACTGACATTTGTGTTCGTGTTCTCTATGGAAGGCTGTGTGCACACCTGAACTCTGCTGCATTGAGGTACATTTCCTTCATCCTGCAGTGGTGGTGTGAAGAACACCCATATTTCCCACACAAATCAGAGAAGTGGGTAATCAGAATCAACACTGGGTAAAAGGAGGTCTTAACGGAAGTGCCTAAGTATTGTTCAAACACATGGGATAAATGTGTTCTGCTTTACTTGGCCAGAACAATGTCTCAAGCTGGTGATTAGGCTCTCCTCCAGCTTTAACCTCAGGCAAAATTTATGCAGCTCTACTACTGTTTGTCAGGTAATTAAAGGGGAAAAAAAGGAAATATTTGTTTAAAGTAGAAGTGTTTTTTAATTAAACATGAAAAATAAATAAATGCAAAGGGAAGTAGACAGTTTTTAACTTTTCCTTTAAAACATTAAGACCTTCAAGCAAAGGGCCAATATTTTAAGCATAGCTGCTTGTTAAGCCCTTACAGAGTATTATTCAGCTGTGCTGGAAGTCTGAATCGGATTCCTCTGTCTTTGGGTTGAAGAACTTCGAGGTATCAAGTTATTCTAAGTTGAAAGATAATGCCCTTTGTCATTTTCTGCTAACAACTGACTCCTTGCTTCATAAGAAAGGAGTTGTTGAATTTGAAATAAGAGCTAGCTATAAGGCCAGTAGATAGTAGTATAAATCTTGATAAAGGAAGCACAGATAGAGCAGAAAGTTCAGGCTGGGAAAAAAGGGGAATAAAAACTTACTATGATTAACCAGCATATGGGTTTAAACTATCATCTTTGGCTTAACTTTAGACCCCAGACCTTAAGGATTCTGCATCCAGAAAACCTCTGCATACTCAAGTCCTGTTTTAAAGTTGGCTATGACCATTGCAATTGCTTGCCTGGATTATTTTAGCAGCATCCTTGCCAGCCTTTCATATCTAATACCTTTTGTTGCATCCTGGCTAGTGTTGGTACAGTGATTTTACCTAAGGCTCATGTCTCCTCAAACTGCACAGAATTTGAGGTTTTTCCATGCTATGGTCCTTGGACAATTTCAGCACCGCATGTGATACGTCTTTTCCCTATATGTACTCTGAACTCCAGCCATTTTAGAAGTATTTTAGCCTTTCCTTCAGCACCCCTGAACTCCTTTCACCTTGCCTTTGGTCTTGGAGCATTTTTTCCTAGGCTTCTATTTGAGCCCTTCTTAAATGTCAACCGCTTTCTTGAAAGCCTTGCCTGTTCTCTTAATGGGATAAGATTTTTCCCTCTGAGTCTCTACAGCACTTTGTACCTCTTTTTTAGCCCATTATACCCTGTAGTGTACTAATTTTTGTAATGGTTTTTTAATTTTCTTACTAGGCTACATGTTTCTTCAGAGTAATACCTGTGGACTGGTTACCCTTACTGTCTTCCCCCAGGTGTTCTTTGTGAAACCATGCTATCTCTCCTTGAAATATCTCTGTTAATGATGCAGCAGTGCAGTGTATGAAGTTTGATATTAATACTTATTCTCTAGAGTTGTTCTGAGGAGCACATGGAAAAATTTATTTAGATATGCAGCTCTGTGGTTGTCAGAGACCCAATAGGCTCTTAATAAATAGCATAGAAGTTGTAGCCAGATGGCCAAGGTTTGAATTTCCCCTCTTTTACCTACCAGCATGCGATTTTGGGTCTCTCCTCTTTGTTTCAGTTCCTTGTCTATAAAATGAGAATAATGGTAGTATTTACCTTGTAGGATTGTTGTGAGGATTGAATGAATCTGTACATTTAAAGCACTTAGAACAGCACCTGGCACATCATAAGCTTGCACCGTCCAATTTGGTAGCCATTAGCTACACGTGGCTCTTGGCGTTTGAAATGTGGCTGGTCCAAGTTTAGAGGTACCATGAGTGTAAAATACACATTAGGTTTCAGAGACTTGGTATGAAAAATACAGTGCTGGGGCCCCTGGGTGGCTCAGTTGGTTAAGTGTTTGCCTTCGGCTCAGGCCATGATCCCAGGGTCCTGGGATGGAGTCCCACATTGGACTCCTTGCTCAGCGGGGAGCCTGGTTCTCCCTCTGCCTGCCACTCTCCCTGCTTGTGCTCTCTCTCTCTCTCTCTCATAAATATATAAAATCTTAAAAAGAAAAATACAGTGCTGAGTATCTCAGTTTTTTGTATTGATTTCATGTTGAAATGGTATTTTTGATGTATCAGGTTAAATATGTTAAAATCTCAAACTTTTAATGTGGCTACTAGAACATATTAAATTACATATATGGCTCACATTATATGTATGCTGTACAGTACTGTTCTAAGCACTATGTAAATGTTAGCCTTTATTATTATTTTTATTATTTTTAAAGTCTGTGGTGACCGTGGTGGTGGTGGTTTCTGTGTACTCCTCTCTCCTTTTTCCTTTTTCCCTCTAGCTATTTGACTTCAGGGATTCTGGGTAAGGAAAATTAGGAAAGAGAGTTGTTAATGGAGGAGATAAATGAGGGCGCAAAGGGGTGAACAGCTTCTGCCCTAAGTCAAGAAAGACTGGACCTTGTCTCACTTTAGTGCTATGTGCTCTGAGTTGCTAACTTAAAACTTCCTGCTTTCTTGGAGAGAGAGAATTATTCTTCCATTGCTATCTCATGCTTTCCTTATTGTAAGGAGGAAGCTAAATTTGGTTATCATAGCTGGATATTCATTTATAATAATGAAAATGGAAGCTCGTTGAAAAATATGGATTAGAAGGATTAAGGATTTTTTTCCTTTTGGTTCAGAAAAAATGAGTTTGTTTTCCATTAAGGAAGTGAATTTAAAAGATAACGTTTAAAAAAAAAAGTGTAAACACTTTAAAAATATTTGGTTATCTTAATTCCAAGTAGCCTTCAGCTCCAATGAATTCTACTGCTCTACAATAACCAGATACCATGACTATGACTGTGGGACCATGGTTATAAAACTCTTAGACTGTTTTATGCATCAGTTACTTAAAATGATTTTATAAAATGCACACCACATGATCTGAAAGTCAGTTTGCACATATCCTATGCTTCAGTGTGTCATACTGTCTGGCATTAACTGTGCTGGTGACTACAGCCATCATGATCTCATCACTAGACTATATCATTCCAATGGTAATTTAAGAGTTTGATTTGGGCAGCCTCTTTTAGGAGGCTGGTCAAACAAGTGTGTAAGTCCTGCCGATTACGTGTTCAGTAATTTCCTGGGGTCTTTCTTCCCCGTAATTGCTTTTCATGGTAGCTTGTTCCTTACACTGAATATTTATACCAGGAGTGATGGGGGTGTGGCAAACTAGATAGAGATAATCATGTGAAGTGTCGGTTTCCTTTGAGATCATAAGGTACAGTGAATAGCATTATCTCTCTGAGTGCCTTAGAACTAATAGGGAACAAAAAGGCACTTGCCAATCCCAGTGGACAGATGTGGTTTGTTTATCTTGGTAAATCTTTGAGAGGGTAGAATTACTATAATGCAGGGGGCTCCCCCCTTAGATATTCTGTGGGTGTGGCCATTGGCACATAGGAAGTTTTCCTGCTTCTGTTCCAAATAAGAATCTTTGAGCTGTTTTTCTTGTTTGAACAAGGTCTAGCTGATATCTGTTATTTCAGATTATCGACATTTGAAGTGATGGCCACCTGTTCACCCATTAGGTGAAATGTTACAAAAGAACACATCCCAGGGTAGTTTAACTGTGATCTCTGTGTTTGGATTTGCGTGTTATTTCTGAATGCATAAATCCAAACTTGGACCGTTTAGGTGTTCTTATTTATATTAGCAAATACTGGTTTATGAAAGGAGTCATAATAAATTTCTTTTAAATAGTAAGCTTCTCTAGGGCCTTTGAATATTTGAGTTGCAAAATATTGATCACAACTTCAAGGAAAATGTCTGGTGTGTAAAGCCAGACATGTCTATTTATATATGCCAGTGAAGACCTATTAGGTGCCTACGTATAAATGTGTGTGTGTGTGTGTGTGTGTGTGTATGTATACACGTGTGTGCTCACATGCTGGCCACCAATGACCTAAATATGTACCTTCCTGCATTCTTTACCGTATAGACGAGGCAAACCTTTCTCGTTGCTCTTGCCTGGAGTTATGTCCACCCTCACTGTAAATGTCAGGGCAACACACAAAATAGTAAATGAGGAGATGAAACAAGTGGGACCAGAAAACATTGTCCACAGCCCAGTGGTCTGTGTCACCATTCTTCTGCTTCTAGCATATATTGCATAATCAAGAGAGACGAGACAAGCCAAATCCTTTTAGTACACCGTGTGTGGGGAGGTTATGGAGTCCCAGAGGTTTGTTTCTTGTTGTCATTGTAACAGTCTCCATTGTGACAAGGAGATCCTGAAAGTCACCTGAGAATGTCATGAAAACCACATTCCCATTACTGTTATTTCTGCTGGACACTTACTGGTTAGGGAATACATTTGACTTATAAAAAAATATATATAACCAAGAGAAAGCACCTATATTCTTTGCATTGAAGTCGCATACAAGACCACCAGTCCTTTCCTTACACAGTTCAACCTTAGCTTTTGCAATAAAATGGGCTTTATTTATTTGTATTTTTAAGGAGTCATTTTAAAGCAACTAGAAGCTTTCTGTTTACATTCTCAGTCTTCCCTTTTTTACGGAAATGTCAGAATCAGAATATATTTTTTAAGAATCTGAAAAAAACGTTTTCCTTCTTACTTCCGTGATGGTAATTATGTAGGAAGAAAGAGCTTTAGGAATTTTCCTTCTTTTGAAATTATATTATTTTCCTTGTTGATAAAAAGGGATGCTAGTAAATGTTTGTTAGCCTAACAAGTGCTAGTCTTTGTCCTATAAATTAGCATTATATTAATAAAAACTATTTACTGAGAAAGTTTGTTTTGTTCCAAATTTTTTAAGAAATTATAGCTAAGTATTTTGAATGTTCCAACCAGAATATGTTACTTTTAAAAAATAAATTTTGTTTCAATCTGTGCAGCTGTAGTTTACTTTCCATGCATGAGAAATATCTATTTTATTAAGTCCTGTGAGGAATATGTGTCACATACATTTAAGAAAAATCTATTTAAGATGAAAAATTCCAAAAATGACTTCCCCCTGGTGTGAAGTAAAACAAAAGCCCCAACCGCATCTCTGCCTGTGGTAATGACATTGAGGTGACAAACTGCAGGCAGGTGAGGTTCCTAGGGATGATCTCACACCTGCACCATGAGCTTGGGGAACAGCTGGGTCTGGAGCTGGCGTCTGGCCTTGCTTTATGTTTGATGCAAGACCAGCCCTCAGGCTTGGGGCCCACACATTTGCATGGAAGACTCCTAGTGTTTTAAAATAGGCAAATGGGACTGTGGGGCAGGTAGCATTCCCTGGTTTTGTCAGTCTTTTCTCCAGAATAGAGCCTAAGTTCCTCGTATCACTTGAGAATTTTATCTGCCAGGCAAGTGTCACTTAGGAAGCCCAGAGCCTGAAGATCTGTGTCTACTTAAGTAGGTCCTAGTATTGTGGCGAGCCAGGTAGCAGGTGAGGCCCATGAAGGGCTCCTTCCCCACCGGGCCCTACTTAATTCCCCTGAAACTGCTCATTGGTGCTCTGGGGTAGTTGAGGGTGGTAAACATTGTGGGCAGGCAGAGCTATAGCACTTGGAAGATGACTTCAGTGGCACTCTTCGGTTTCATTCTTTTTCACATATCCCAAAAGAAAAGACATCCATCCATCCATTCATCTCCTTGTGAAGGGAAAGTTAAGGTTGATGGCTCTGAGAGCTCTACCCCATCATCTAAGCCAACTCAAGGAAGGTTGATAGAACTCTACTAGGCTCACCATTATTTTATCTCTTTGCCCAGTCACTCCTCTGTCACCAAGGCCCCATGGCTCCTTCCTCACCTGATCATGCAGGGCTGTTCTTTTCCCTCCAACATTGGTGTTGCTTTGGTTAATGCCTTCTGGGAATGCTTCTACACACATGGTTTCTCAGGGACAGTAAGCAGAAATGTTTTGCTCTCTTGCTCTCTTAAGATCAGTTCTACTACCTCGATTTTATTACATGTGTACTCATTTCTTTAAAGCAAGAGATCAAGGATAGTCCAGGTCCAGCCTTCAGATAGGTTTGGTTTGGTCTGTACACTGTTGTGAAACAGTTTGAGCTTTCTTTAAAAACTTGGGGAGATTTTATTCAACAGTTCAGAATTCTGGCTTCTCTCGAAAAGAATTGGAGTATCTAGCCACACATTTCCTGCATTCCCATGTGACTGGTAGATATAGGAGTTGAATAGTAGCTTCTCTCTTCGGAATAATGGCTTTTTAAGCCTTTTTGACCATCTATACACATACATGAAACAATATTTATCTTTATGTGCCATGCATTTTGTTCTGTTCTATTTCATTAAAGCACAAATTGTTGAATACCATAATGTGATTTCCTTATCCGCTGATAACTGACCTGTAGCTTGGGAGCATTACTTTGGTTTTAACTTCAGGTTCTGCTTGCCAGGGCCCTCGCGAATGTGCATTGGTGTTTAACTTCAGGCTTGCTGCAGTATCAGCTGGTTCCCCAAGCTCAGTCAGTTGTCATTCACATTAGGGAATCAAATACTGCTCTAGGACGTCCAGTCTGTAGCCCCTCTTTAGCCTGTGGGTACCCAGGTAAGGGCTGATTGTTCGGGACTCTTTGGGCATTACAAGGCTGAAGACAAAGGCACAATGAATGCCTCTCTTCTATCTTACCACAGCTTTCTTGTCCTGCCCCTACAAAGATAAATGAATAGGGAGGAAATATGCTGTCTTGTGGAAGACCGCTTCAAGCCTGTCTTATGGATTGCATAACAGTGGCTCCTAGTAGATAGGTATCAGGGACAATTCATATTACAATGGAATTCTTTTGTAAAGCAGAGGAAGTTTTTAACCATAAGTTACCTTAGTGGCTTTACATTTGCATTACAGATTTTTAAGTACAGTCATTAACTGAGTTGGGTTAGTAGTCAGGGGGCAGGAAAAGACTAAAGGGATTTTTTAGTCATTTTCTTTACCTTTATCGTTAACTCACAAGAACCCTGGCCATCTAAACATCAATAAGAAATGATAAAACATCCTTTTACACAATTCAAATTGTACATTGATATTCAGGTGTTCAAATTGAATTCCTTTATGGTGCTGATAGAGTAGAATTAGAGTCAGAAGATACGGCTTCTTGTTCTAGCCACACAGTTTCACTTTGTGAATTTAGGTAAGCTTTTATATTGCAAGGCCTTGGTTTTCCCATCAGTAAAATGGGCATGTTGGAAACAACCCCCCAGTACCCATCCCAATGATATCTGAGGGTCTGATGACATATATGTATATGTATATATACACTATGTCTCTTTCTATTACGGACTGCTGTTTTATTAAGGGATCCAGAATTATATATCAAAGCTGCCTAAAGTGCTTCATGTATTTTTACACAATCACTAACGTGACTCTTTCTTCAGGCAACCTTTTGGGGAAGAAAGGGGTCATCAAAACATTTGAATAGAGATGATAATTGAAGCCAAGATCTGTACTTCCTGCATTACAACTTAGTGGCTTTTGGTCTTGGAAACTTCTGAATTGCCATGCACTGAGCTGTTAGGAATTCAGCAGGAACCCTAGTTTGATCTGTTGAAAGCTGATTGTGAAATACAAGTGCTGTACATTTATTTGCTCTGGCCCATGATAGAGGCAAAAACTGAGCAGAGAATATTCTTGCTCTTCATCCAAGACTCTTTCCTTAAGAATGAAGTTATTGGACTGATGCAATCTAAGACATTTATACTTTTTTACTAAAAAAATTGAACATCTTCCTGATGGTTTTCAAATCTATCCCAATCTAGCCCTGATTTGTTGAGTGATAGCACTTTGGAGACCACACTAAAGGTCCACAAAGAAGGATCCAGCAGGGACTTATTTTTGGTTCTTATCTCATTGTCAACAACCCTTCCTCAAGCTTGTAGTCCCCATCACATGCAGCTCAGAGACATTGTGCTTGTCGGACAAAGGACACTTAAACCCAGTCCACTTGAACCTGACCAAAATAACTAATCAGCTTTAGAATTTGACATGAACAAATTGTGGTTTCTAAGAAATCACATGGGAACAAATGTTGTCTCTGATTCCTAAGAATGTCAGGTGGCAAAGGTGATTCTCTCCCTATTGTGTGGTAGTTGGGGGGTGCAGGAGAGTGTGTTTCTGGACTGGGAAAACAGGAGATTTCTGTTCTTGCCTTGACCCAATCACCAGCTTGCTTACCTTGGTCAAGTTGCATTGAATGTCTCTGGGCCTCATAGATAATTAGTCAACCTTACAGTATTTATTACGCAACCCTGAGCTTAGAACTTTATTGTAGCTACTGTATTATTCCTATTTTACAGATGAGAAAATTGAGGTTGGAGAGAAGAAAATTACTTACCCAAGATCACACAGCTTAGGAAATTGGTAGACTCTGGGGTGGAACTCAGGTTAACATGACTCCAGACCCTGACAGCTGTTAGCTTAAGTGCCTTTTAGTTTGAAGAAGCCTTTTTGCTAATACCAAAGGATTGTGGGTTCTGCTGTTCGTCAAATAACACATTATAATTTAAAAAAAAATCAAAGAAGTCATTTTGTAGACATCTGTAAGATAAAGAACAACTAATGCAAATAAATTATCTTAAGGGCATGACAAAAGCAGAAATGTTATGAAGCATCCTAAGTTTTCTGGGTGTGTTTCTCTCATCTATTTCTCCCAACCATTCCCTGCTTCCCACCTCCCCTTCAGACACACCACAGTTTTATCTAGTTAGTAAGAAGTAAAAATTGGCACTTATGTCATAATTTCCTGGGGTTACTGGGTGCTGCTAAGAATTTTTAATCAAGCTAAATTTTCCTTTGCTTAATTCCTTCTCATCATAATGCTCTAAACACACCTGTAAAATAGCATTCCTGGGGCAGCTGGCTGGCTCAGTCCATAGAGCAGGCAACTCTTGATCTCCGGTTTGTGGGTTCAAGCCCCATGTTGGGTATAGAGAGATTACTTAAAAATAAAATCCTAAAAAAATAGTAATACAATAAAATAGCATTTTTTTCCTCTGCATTTATGTTCTTCAAGTGTCTGAGTATTTTCATATCACCTCGTGTTAACAGCTTTATCCATGGTGATTTATTAAAACTGATTTAGTCTCTTAATCAGCATTTTCTCTTTTTAAATAATTTTGGGAGTGGTCTGAGACTTTGCCTCAGTTTGATCACATTTTCCTTTATCAGGTTTTGCATTTCAGATCTCTCTGCTTGATCTGGGAAACACATCATTTATATTGTCTGCTTCACAAACTATTTCAAGT